>NC_041381.1:86210820-86262637 GCF_002162155.2 Triticum dicoccoides
AGAGTGGGGGGGGGGGAGGGGCCAGCCGGGGCCTGGTGGTGGCCCAGTGGGGCCTGTGGTCAGCTCGGCCGAAGCCCAGGGGGGTTTCTCTTCTTCTTCTTTTTTTAGTTAGTTTTAGGTTTTAGTTTTACTGTTTTATTTTTATTTATTTTATTTTCTGTTTTAAATCAGTTTAAATTATTTAGACATTTTCTAAAAATGTGTTTACTGCACTATAATTACCCTGGCATTCAACTGCACACTCCGAACATTTTAGTTTAACATTTTAAAAACTGTTGTTGTTTGACAATTTTTTTGAATTGGTTTTTCAATTGGTTTGAACTAACGCAAGTTTAGCAACAGTAATCAGAGATGACTTGGCATCATTAGGAGAGTTTTACTATAGCCTAATTATCCGGGCGTCACATAAGATAAATAGTAACGAGTAACAAGTAAATAAAGTGCAGCAAGGTGGCCCAATCCTTTATGTAGCAAATAATAAGCCTGGACAATTTCTAATAATGAGAAAGGAGCTCCCGAGGACACATGGGAATTATCGTCAAGCTAGTTTTCATCACGTTCATATGATTCACGTTCGGTACTTTGATAATTTGATATGTGGGTGGACCGGTGCTTGGGTACTGCCCTTACTTGGACAAGCATCCCACTTATCATTAACCACTATTGCAAGCATCCGCAACTACATAAGAAGTATTAAGGTAAACCTAACCACAACAATAAACATATGGATCCAAATCAGCCCCTAACGAAGCAACGGATAAACTAGGGTTTAAGCTTCTGTCACTCTAGCAACCCATCATCTACTTATTACTTCCCCATTCCTTCCTCTAGGCCCAAATAATGGTGAAGTGTCATGTAGTCGACGTTCACATAACACCACTAGAGGAAAAGACAACATACATCTCATCAAAATATCGAACGAATACCAAATTCACATGACTACTAATAGCAAGACTTCACCCATGTCCTTAGGAACAAACGTAACTACTCACAAAGCATATTCATGTTCATAATCAGAGGAGTAATAATATGCATAAAGGATCTGAACATATGATCTTCCACCAAGTAAACCAATTAGCATCAACTACAAGGAGTAATCAACACTACTAGCAACCCACAAGTACCAATTTGTGGTTTTGATACAAGATTGGATACAAGAGATGAACTAGGGTTTTGAGAGGAGATGGTGCTGGTGATGATGTTGATGGATATTGACCCCCTCTCGATGAGAGGATCGTTGGTGATGACGTTGGTGATGATTTCCCCCTCCCGGAGGGAAGTGTCCCCGACAGAACAGCTCCGCCAGAGCCCTAGATTGGTTCCGCCAAGGTTCCACCTCATGGCGGCGGAGTTTCATCCCGTAAGCTTGCCCATGATTTTTTCTAGGGTAAAAGCTCTGATGTAGCAGAAGATGGACACCGGGGCCCACCAGGGGGTCCAGGAGACAGGGGGCGCCCAGTAGGGGGGTGGGCGCCCCCCACTCTCCTGGATGAGGTGTGGACCCCCTGATGTATTTCTTTCTCCCAAAAATTCTTATTAATTTCAAAAAAATGTTTCATGGAGTTTCGGGACTTTTGGAGCTGTGCAGAATAGGTTTCCAATGTTTGCTCCTTTTCCAACCAGAATTCCAGCTGCCGGCATCCCCCCTCTTCATGGTAAACCTTGTAAAATAAGAGAGAATAGCCATAAGTATTGAGATATAATATGTAATAACAGCCCATAATGCAATAAATATTGATATAAAAGCATGATGCAAAATGGACGTATCACATATTAGGTTCTGGCATTGATCTTTTTGGCCTCAAGTTTTATGCTCCATGGGTTATGCGGCTGATCAAGCTTCACTCTACAATCAACTATCAACCATCAGCACGCAATCATGTTGTTTTCTTGCCTGATGTTGATATGTCACATGAAGCCATATACAAGGGGACGCAAGGGACACAATATTTACCCAGGTTCGGGCCCTCTTAAAGGAGGTAAAACCCTATGTCCTGCTTGATTGTATTCAATGAGTACAAGGTTTACAAGATTTGATCTACCTCGAGATTGTAATGGCTAAACTCTAGCTGTCTAGCCTATGAATATTCTGATGATCTCTACGAACTAACCCCTTTGGTTTATATACACACTGGAGAGGCCTAGGGTTGTACAGAGTCGGTTTGTAAGAGAAGGAAATAACATATTCAGACACCAAACTTGCCTTTCACGCATATAGGAGTCCTACCCAGACACGTGGGAAAGTCTTATGCTTTTATCTTCACGGCTCATCAGTCCGGCCCATATTGAATAGTCCGGACACCCGAGGACCCCCTCATCCAGGACTCCCTCACGGGGTGCGTGATGGTTAACTTGACCAACCTACTCCCTAGGGGCATGCGAGTAGTACTTTGTTTCGAGGGCTAATAAAACTTTCAGAATAAGTATATGAGTTCTTTATGACTAATGTGAGTTCATGGACTAATACGGCACTCCCACCTATCCATATTTTGCTAGCCTCTCCGGTACTGTGCATTACCAATTTTCACCTCGAGAATTGGTGCGAGCTTCACCGGTGCATCCAAACCTCTTGATATGATACGCTCTATCACACTTAAGCCTCATTATATCTTCCTCGAAACATCCACCATACCTACCTATTATAGCATTTCCATAGCCATTTCGAGATATATTGCCATGCAAATTCCACCATTACTATTACATGACTTGTGTGTTCATCGCCATATTGCTTTGCATGACCATATAGAGCTGACATGATATTTGTTGCAAAGCCACCGTTCATTATTGTTATACATGTTACGCTAGATCATTGCACATCCTGGTACACTGACCAAGGCATTCATATAGAGTCATATTATTTCAGTTTATCGAGTTGTAAGTAAAAAAGAAGTGTGATGATCATCATTATTAGAGGATTGTCCCGATGAGGTAAAGAATGCTGGAGACTGACGAGTCCTCAACAAACTAGGGATGAGGTTCATGATATTGTTCTAAAAAAGAGGAAAAAGGATAAAAGAAAAAATGAGAGAAAAACTGAGAAGGGGGCAATTCTACTATCCTTTTACCACGCTTGTGCTTCAAATTAGCACCATGTTCTACATATAGAGGGTCTCCATGATTTTTCAATTTCATATAGTAGTGGAAATTTTTACATTATAGAATGGCTTGTATATTCTGATGACAGGCTTCCTCAAATGCCTGAGGTCTTCATGAGAAAGCAAGTTGGATGCACCCCCCTTAGTTTCAGTAGTGAGAATTCATACACTTATAGCTCTAGTGCATCCTTTGGATGGAAATACCTACTCCTCGCATTGATATCGATTGTAAGGCCACTCCACTTCCTAATGATCCGCTGAGTTGATGTGAGACTTTCTCCACTTTTTGTCTTCCCTTATAAACCTCTACCAACATACTCTATTCCACCCGTAGTCCAAACTCCATGTCTCACGCTCATCTACTGAGTGAAGTTGAAATTGCCGAAGCAAGAAAATGTATGATGTAATTTCTTGGTTTGGCACTAGAGTGCTGATGATTTGTACTTATGTGAGGAAGACGGAGGCATGCCATTCTTACATAGTTCAATGAGTAGGGGTAACATTCGTTAAGCATCGTATATTTTGAAGAGTAATGATTGTTTTCTAGTATCCATGGATATTATTACTTTGTTAATTACTTCATCATTTCTCAACATTTATACCGCAAAAATATTATGTGATAAAACATGTTAGGTAGCATTCAACATCAAAAATTATTTTTATCATTTACCTACTCAAGAACAGGTAGGAATTAAGCTTGGAGATGTTGATACGTCTCCAACGTATCTATAATTTTTGATTGTTTCATGCTATTATAACATTAGTCTTGTATACTTTATATGCAATTTTATATTATTTTGGGGAACTAACCTATTAACCTTGTGCCCAGTGCCAGCTACTTCTATTGCCTATTTTATTGTTTCGCAGGAAAACCATACCAAACAAAGTCCAAACACGATGAAACTTTATGTTGATTTTTTCTGGACTAGAAGGGACCCTAGAAGCTTCGGGGGGAGACTAATACTACATAAGAGAGGCACAAGCTCATGTGGCACGGCCCCAAGGGTGCGTCGCTTGAGCTTGTGCCCCCCTCGCAACTCTGTTTAACCTAATTCCAGACCCATAATTTCCTTGAAATCCAGAAACCACCACAGCGAGACCTGAAACAATTATTGCACTACAATAAGCCTCTGTTCTTTCGTGATCCCATCTGGAGGCCCCCGCCGGTACTCTGCCGGACGGGGGAATCAATCACGGAAGGCCTCTACATCAACCTTGCTGCACCTCCAATGATGTGTGAGTAGTTCCTCATAGGACCTATGGCTCCATAGCAATAGCTAGATCTCTCTCTCTCTCCCCCCTCTCTCTTCTCATACAATGTTCTCTTCGGATACCGATATGATGTAGTACTTTTATGCAGTGTGTTTGTTGGGATCCGATGAATTGTTGGTTTATGATCAAATTATTCGTTGAAAGTAATTGAGTTATTTCTGAACTTTATTATGTGTGATTGTTATAGCCATGTAATGTTGGGGAACGTTGCAGAAAATTAAAATTTTTCCTACGGTTTCACCAAGATCCATCTATGAGTTCATCTAAGCAACGAGTCTAGGGAGAGAGTTTGCATCTACATACCACTTGTAGATCGCGTGCGGAAGCTTGCAAGGTGATGATGTAGTCGTACTCGACGTGATCCAAATCACCGATGACCTGCGCCGAACGGACGGCACCTCCGCGTTCAACACACGTACGGAACAGCCACGTCTCCTCCTTCTTGATCCAGCAAGGAAGGGAGGAGAGGTTGAGGGAGATGGCACCAGCAGCAGCACGACGGCGTGGTGTTGGTGGAGCTGCAGTACTCCGGCAGAGCTTCGCTAAGCACTATGGAGGTGGAGGAGGTGTTGGGGAGGAAGAAGGAGGCAACCAAAGGCCAGGGCGTTCAGGTATAAAGTCCCTCCTCTCCCCCCACTATATATAGGGGTGCCAAGGGGGGGGTGGCCGGCCCTAGGAGATCAAATCTCCTAGGGGTGCGGCGGCCAAGGGGGTTTTCCCTCCCCCCAAGGCACCTAGGAGGTGCCTTACCCTCCTAGGACTCTTGCCCCCCTTGAACCCTAGGCGCATGGGCCTATGTGGGGCTGGTGCCCTTGGCCCATTAGGCCAAGGCGCACCCCCACACAGCCCATGTGGCCCCCCGGGACAGGTGGACCCACCCGGTGGACCCCCGGGACCCTTCCGGTGGTCCCGGTACAATACCGATAACCCCGAAACTTGTCCCGATGCCCGAAACAGGACTTCCCATATATAAATCTTTACCTCCGGACCATTCCGGAACTCCTCGTGACGTCCGGGATCTCATCCGGGACTCCGAACAACATTCGGGTTACTGCATATACATATCCCTATAACCCTAGCGTAACTGAACCTTAAGTGTGTAGACCCTACGGGTTCGGGAGACATGCAGACATGACCGAGAGTCTCTCAGTCAATAACCATCAGCGGGATCTGGATACCCATGATGGCTCCCACATGCTCCTCGATGTTGTCATCGGATGAACCACTATGTCGAGGATTCGATCAAACCCTGTATGCAATTCCCTTTGTCAATCGGTACGTTACTTGCCCGAGACTCGATCGTCGGTATCCCAATACCTTGTTCAGTCTCGTTACCGGCAAGTCACTTTACTCGTACCGTAATGCATGATCCCATGTCCAACACCTTGGTCACATTGAGCTCAATATGATGATGCATTACCGAGTGGGCCCAGAGATACCTCTCCGTCATACGGAGTGACAAATCCCAGTCTCGATCCGTGTCAACCCAACAGCTACTTTCGGAGATACCTGTAATGCACCTTTATAGTCACCCAGTTACGTTGTGACGTTTGGTATACCCAAGGCACTCTTATGGTATCCGGGAGTTACACGATCTCATGGTCGAAGGAAGAGATACTTGACACTTGCAAAGCTCTAGCAAAACGAACTACACGATCTTTTATGCTATGCTTAGGATTGGGTCTTGTCCATCACATCATTCTCCTAATGATGTGATCCCGTTATCAATGACATCCAATGTCCATAGTCAGGAAACCATGACTATCTGTTGATCACAACGAGCTGGTCAACTAGAGGCTTACCAGGGACATTGTGTGGTCTAAGTATTCACACGTGTATTACGATTTCCGGATAATACAGTTATAGCATGAATAAAAGACAATTATCATTAACAATGAAATATAATAATACTTTTATTATTGCCTCTAGGGCATATTTCCAACAGTCTCCCACTTGCACTAGAGTCACTAATCTAGTTACATTGTGATGAATCGAACACCCATAGAGTTCTGGTGTTGATCATGTTTTGCACGCGAGAGAGGTTTAGTCAGCGGATCTGCGACATTCAGATCCGTGTGCACTTTGCAAATCTCTATGTCTCCATCTTGAACATTTTCACGGATGGAGTTGAAACGACGCTTGATGTGCCTGGTCTTCTTGTGAAACCTGGGCTCCTTTGCGAGGGCAATAGCTCCAGTGTTGTCACAGAAGAGTTTGATCGGCCCCGACGCATTGGGTATGACTCCTAGGTCGGTGATGAACTCCTTCACCCAAATCGCTTCATGTGCTGCCTCCGAGGCTGCCATGTACTCCGCTTCACACGTAGATCCCGCCACGATGCTCTGCTTGCAGCTGGACCAGCTTACTGCTCCACCATTCAACATATACACGTATCCGGTTTGTGACTTAGAGTCATCCGGATCTGAGTCGAAGCTAGCGTCGACGTAACCCTTTACGACGAGCTCTTCGTCTCCTCCATAAACGAGAAACATGTCCTTTGTCCTTTTCAGGTACTTCAGGATATTCTTGACCGCTGTCCAGTGTTCCTTGCCGGGATTACTTTGGTATCTTGCTACCAAACTTACGGCAAGGTTTACATCGGGTCTGGTACACAGCATGGCATACATAATAGATCCTATGGCTGAAGCATAGGGGATGACACTCATCTCTTCTTTATCTTTTGCCGTGGTCGGTGACTGAGCTGAGCTCAGTCTCATACCTTGTAACATAGGCAAGAACCCCTTCTTGGACTGATCCATTCTGAATCTCTTCAAAATCTTATCAAGGTATGTACTTTGTGAAAGACCTATGAGGCGTCTCGATCTATCTCTATAGATCTTGATGCCTAATATGTAAGCAGCTTCTCCAAGGTCCTTCATTGAAAAACACTTATTCAAGTAGGCCTTAATGCTGTCCAGAAATTCTATATTATTTCCCATCAGGAGTATGTCATCTACATATAATATGAGAAATGCTACAGAGCTCCCACTCACTTTCTTGTAAACGCAGGCTTCTCCATAAGTCTGCATAAATCCAAACGCTTTGATCATCTCATCAAAGCGAATGTTCCAACTCCGAGATGCTTGCACCAGTCCATAAATGGATCGCTGGAGCTTGCATACTTTGTTAGCGTTCTGAGGATCGACAAAACCTTCCGGCTGCATCATATACAGTTCTTCCTTAAGATGCCCGTTAAGGAATGCTGTTTTGACGTCCATCTGCCATATCTCATAATCATAGTATGCGGCAATTGCTAACATGATTCGGACGGACTTTAGCTTCGCTACGGGAGAGAATGTCTTGTCGTAGTCAATCCCTTGAACCTGTTGATAACCCTTAGCGACAAGTCGAGCTTTATAGATGGTAACATTACCATCCGCGTCCGTCTTCTTCTTAAAGATCCATTTGTTTTCTATCGCTCGCCGATCATCGGGCAAGTCTGTCAAAGTCCACACTTTGTTTTCATACATGGATTCTATCTCGGATTTCATGGCTTCAAGCCATTTGTTGGATTCCGGGCCCGTCATTGCTTCTTCATAGTTCGAAGGTTCATTGTTGTCTAACAACATGATTTCTAGGACAGGGTTGCCGTACCATTCTGGTGCGGAACGTGTCCTTGTGGACCTACGAAGTTCAGCAGTAACTTGATCCGAAGTACTTTGATCATTATCATGGTATTCCTCTTCAGTTGGTGTGGGCATCACAGGAACGGTTTCCTGTGCTGCGTCACTATCCCGCTCAAGAGGTAGTACTTCATCGAGTTCTACTTTCCTCCCACTTACTTCTTCCGAGAGAAACTCTTTTTCCAGAAAGCATCCGTTCTTGGCAACAAAAAACTTGCCTTCGGATCTTAAGTAGAAGGTATACCCTATAGTTTCCTTAGGGTATCCTATGAATACGCATTTTTCTGACTTGGGTTCGAGCTTTTCAGGTTGAAGTTTCTTGACATAAGCTTCGCATCCCCAAACTTTTAGAAACGACAGCTTAGGTTTCTTTCCAAACCATAATTCATACGGTGTCGTCTCAACGGATTTAGACGGTGCCCTATTTAAAGTGAATGTAGCTGTCTCTAGAGCGTATCCCCAAAATGATAGCGGTAAATCGGTAAGAGACATCATAGACCGCACCATATCCAATAGAGTGCGATTACGACGTTCGGACACACCGTTTCGCTGAGGTGTTCCAGGCGGCGTGAGCTGTGAAACAATTCCACATTTCTTTAAGTGTGTACCAAATTCGTGACTTAAGTATTCTCCTCCACGATCTGATCGTAAGAATTTTATCTTTCGGTCACGTTGATTCTCCACCTCATTCTGAAATTCCTTGAACTTTTCAAAGGTCTCAGACTTGTGTTTCATTAAGTAGACATACCCATATCTACTCAAGTCATCTGTGAGGGTAAGAACATAACGATATCCTCCGCGAGCCTCAACGCTCATTGGACCGCACACATCGGTATGTATGATTTCCAACAAGTTGGTTGCTCGCTCCATTGTTCCGGAGAATGGAGTCTTGGTCATTTTGCCTAAGAGGCATGGTTCGCACGTGTCAAACGATTCATAATCAAGAGACTCTAAAAGTCCATCGGCATGGAGCTTCTTCATGCGCTTGACACCAATGTGACCAAGGCGGCAGTGCCACAAGTATGTGGGACTATCGTTATCAACTTTAAATCTTTTGGCATCTACACTATGAACATGTGTAATATTACGCTCGAGATTCATTAAGAATAAACCATTGACCATCGGAGCATGACCATAAAACATATCTCTCATATAAATCGAACAACCATTATTCTCAGACTTAAATGAGTAGCCATCTCGTATTAAACGAGATCCAGATACAATGTTCATGCTCAAACTTGGCACTAAATAACAATTATTAAGGTTCAAAACTAATCCCGTAGGTAAATGTAGAGGCAGCGTGCCGACGGCGATCACATCGACTCTGGAACCATTCCCGACGCGCATCGTCACCTCGTCCTTCGCCAGTCTCCGATTATTCCGCAGCTCCTGCTGTGAGTTACAAATATGAGCAACGACACCGGTATCAAATACCCAGGAGTTACTACGAGTACTGGTAAGGTACACATCAATCACATGTATATCAAATATACCTTTGGTGTTGCCGGCCTTCTTATCCGCTAAGTATTTGGGGCAGTTCCGCTTCCAGTGACCCTTCCCCTTGCAATAAAAGCACTCAGTCTCAGGCTTGGGTCCATTCTTTGACTTCTTCCCGGTAACTGGCTTACCAGGCGCGGCAACATCTTTGCCGTCCTTCTTGAAGTTCTTCTTACCCTTGCCCTTCTTGAACTTAGTGGTCTTATTGACCATCAACACTTGATGTTCTTTCTTGATTTCAGCCTCTGCTGACTTCAGCATCGAGAACACTTCAGGAATGGTCTTTTCCATTCCCTGCATGTTGTAGTTCATCACAAAGCTCTTGTATCTTGGTGGGAGCGACTGGAGGATTCTGTCAATGACCGCCTCATCTGGGAGGTTAATGTTCAGCTGGGTCATACGGTTGTGCAACCCAGACATCTTCAGGATGTGCTCACTGACAGAACTGTTTTCCTCCATCTTACAACTGTAGAACTTGTCGGAGACATCATATCTCTCGACCCGGGCATGAGCTTGGAAAAGTAGTTTCAGCTCTTCGAACATCTCATATGCTCCGTGATGCTCAAAACGCTTTTGGAGCCCCGGTTCTAAGCTGTAAAGCATGCCGCACTGAACGAGGGAGTAATCATCAGCGCGAGACTGCCAAGCATTCATAATGTCTTGGTTCTCTGGGACGGGAGCGTCACCTAGCGGTCCTTCTAGGACATATTGTTTCCTGGCAGCTATGAGGATGATCCTCAGGTTCCGGACCCAGTCCGTATAGTTGCTGCCATCATCTTTCAGCTTGGTTTTCTCTAGGAACGCGTTGAAGTTCATGTTGACATTAGCGTTGGCCATTGATCTACAAGACATATTTGCAAAGGTTTTAGACTAAGTTCATGATAATAAAGTTCAAATCAAATTATGAACTCCCACTTAGATTAGACATCCCTTTAGTCATCTAAGTGTTACACGATCCGAGTCGACTGGCCCGTGTCCGATCATCACGTGAGACGGACTAGTCATCGTTGGTGAACATTTTCATGTTGATCGTATCTTCCATACGACTCGTGTTCGACCTTTCGGTCTCCGTGTTCCGAGGCCATGTCTGCACATGCTAGGCTCGTCAAGTTAACCCTAAGTGTTTTCGCTGTGTAAAACTGTCTTACACCCGTTGTATGTGAACGTAAGAATCCATCACACCCGATCATCACGTGGTGCTTAGAAACGACGAACTGTAGCAACGGTGCACAGTTAGGGGAGAACACTTCTTGAAATTTTATAAGGGATCATCTTATTTACTACCGTCGTCCTAAGTAAACAAGATGCATAATACATAATAAACATCACATGCAATTATATAGTTGTGACATGATATGGCCAATATCATATAGCTCCATTGATCTTCATCTTCGGGGCTCCATGATCATCTTGTCACCGGCTTGACACCATGATCTCCATCATCGTGTCTTCATGAAGTTGTCACGCCAACGACTACTTCTACTTCTATGACTAACGTTTAGCAATAAAGTAAAGTAGTTTACATGACGTTATTCAATGACACGCAGGTCATATAAAAAATAATGACAACTCCTATGGCTCCTGCCGGTTGTCATACTCATCGACATGCAAGTCGTGAATCCTATTACAAAGAACATGATCTCATACATCACAATTCATCATTCATCACAACTTCTGGCCATATCACATCACATGATCAATCGCTGCAAAAACAAGTTAGACGTCCTCTAATTGTTGTTGCATCTTTTACGTGGCTGCAATTGGGTTCTAGCAAGAACGTTTTCTTACCTACGAATCACCACAACGTGATTTTGTCAACTTCTATTTACCCTTCATAAGGGCCCTGTTCATCGATTCCGCTCCAACTAAGGTGGGAGAGACAGACACCCGCCAGCCACCTTATGCAACTTGTGCATGTCAGTCGGTGGAACCGGTCTCACGTAAGAGTACGTGTAAGGTTGGTCCGGGCCGCTTCATCCCACAATACCGTTGAGCAAGAAAAGACTAGTAGAGGCAAGTAAGATGACAAAATCCATGCCCACAACAAAGTTGTGTTCTACTCGTGCAAAGAGAACTACGCATAGACCTAGCTCTGATACCACTGTTGGGGAACGTTGCAGAAAATTAAAATTTTTCCTACGGTTTCACCAAGATCCATCTATGAGTTCATCTAAGCAACGAGTCTAGGGAGAGAGTTTGCATCTACATACCACTTGTAGATCGCGTGCGGAAGCTTGCAAGGTGATGATGTAGTCGTACTCGACGTGATCCAAATCACCGATGACCTGCGCCGAACGGACGGCACCTCCGCGTTCAACACACGTACGGAACAGCCACGTCTCCTCCTTCTTGATCCAGCAAGGAAGGGAGGAGAGGTTGAGGGAGATGGCACCAGCAGCAGCACGACGGCGTGGTGTTGGTGGAGCTGCAGTACTCCGGCAGAGCTTCGCTAAGCACTATGGAGGTGGAGGAGGTGTTGGGGAGGAAGAAGGAGGCAACCAAAGGCCAGGGCGTTCAGGTATAAAGTCCCTCCTCTCCCCCCACTATATATAGGGGTGCCAAGGGGGGGTGGACGGCCCTAGGAGATCAAATCTCCTAGGGGTGCGGCGGCCAAGGGGGTTTTCCCTCCCCCCAAGGCACCTAGGAGGTGCCTTACCCTCCTAGGACTCTTGCCCCCCTTGAACCCTAGGCGCATGGGCCTATGTGGGGCTGGTGCCCTTGGCCCATTAGGCCAAGGCGCACCCCCACACAGCCCATGTGGCCCCCCGGGACAGGTGGACCCACCCGGTGGACCCCCGGGACCCTTCCGGTGGTCCCGGTACAATACCGATAACCCCGAAACTTGTCCCGATGCCCGAAACAGGACTTCCCATATATAAATCTTTACCTCCGGACCATTCCGGAACTCCTCGTGACGTCCGGGATCTCATCCGGGACTCCGAACAACATTCGGGTTACTGCATATACATATCCCTATAACCCTAGCGTAACTGAACCTTAAGTGTGTAGACCCTACGGGTTCGGGAGACATGCAGACATGACCGAGAGTCTCTCAGTCAATAACCATCAGCGGGATCTGGATACCCATGATGGCTCCCACATGCTCCTCGATGTTGTCATCGGATGAACCACTATGTCGAGGATTCGATCAAACCCTGTATGCAATTCCCTTTGTCAATCGGTACGTTACTTGCCCGAGACTCGATCGTCGGTATCCCAATACCTTGTTCAGTCTCGTTACCGGCAAGTCACTTTACTCGTACCGTAATGCATGATCCCATGTCCAACACCTTGGTCACATTGAGCTCAATATGATGATGCATTACCGAGTGGGCCCAGAGATACCTCTCCGTCATACGGAGTGACAAATCCCAGTCTCGATCCGTGTCAACCCAACAGCTACTTTCGGAGATACCTGTAATGCACCTTTATAGTCACCCAGTTACGTTGTGACGTTTGGTATACCCAAGGCACTCTTATGGTATCCGGGAGTTACACGATCTCATGGTCGAAGGAAGAGATACTTGACACTTGCAAAGCTCTAGCAAAACGAACTACACGATCTTTTATGCTATGCTTAGGATTGGGTCTTGTCCATCACATCATTCTCCTAATGATGTGATCCCGTTATCAATGACATCCAATGTCCATAGTCAGGAAACCATGACTATCTGTTGATCACAACGAGCTGGTCAACTAGAGGCTTACCAGGGACATTGTGTGGTCTAAGTATTCACACGTGTATTACGATTTCCGGATAATACAGTTATAGCATGAATAAAAGACAATTATCATGAACAATGAAATATAATAATACTTTTATTATTGCCTCTAGGGCATATTTCCAACATGTAATGCTTTCCGATCTATGAGTTATCTTTGGTCAAGTTAATGATTAGATCTTAAGTGGAAGTGGTGCATAGTAGTAGGTTTAATCTTGCGGTGCCCTCACCTCATGACAGAAGGGGTAGTGAGGCACGTATTTGTATTGTTGCTACTAAGGATAAAATGATGGGGTTTGATCATATTAGTTGATCTTATTTTTTCTACATTATGTCATCATACCTAAAGCATTACTCTGTTTGTTATGAACTTAATACGTAGATAGGCAAGCATAGAAGCACTCTCGAAGTGGAGTAATAGTAGTAGATGCAGATTGATGTTGGTCTACTTGTCATGGATGTAATTCCTATGTACTGATCATGCCATGAATAACATCATAAATATGCGCTATTCTATTAGTTTCCCAATAGTAATTTGTGTACCCACTATTTGCTATGTTCTTGAGAGAGATGTCTCTAGTGATGCTATGGCCCCTAGGTCAATTCACCTTATATTACTAAAATCCTAAATGCCTTGCTACAATTTATTTACTTTTATTTATTTTTGCAATTTATATATCTACCACTATCAAAATTAATCCTTGCAATTAACAAGTACAAGGGGATTGACAACCCTCTTGCCCTCATTGGGTGCAAGTATTTCTTTCCGTGTGCCGGTACCGTTGATCATAATTTGTGTGAATCTCCTATTGGTTCGACAAACCTTGGTTCTTTACTAAGGGAAATACTTTCTGTTACTATACTACATCACCCTTCCTCTTCGGGGAAATCCCAACACCTATCACAAGTAGTAGGGTGGGTGGAAATTTGAAACTGCTGATAATAGTGTTTGGAGGCGGTTTATAATTACAAACCACCCATAGTTTGGAAGCACTCTGGGTAGTATCTTTTGTAGAACCACCTCCACAATTCTAGATCTTGTGCATTCTATTATGCCCATGTTTCTCACCCCATAGCCTTGCACCGTACGATGTTAGATTTAGCGTTATCAAGCCTCTACATCACCGGCGTGTGGTTGTGGTGTAGTGTGCAACCCATGCGGTCGCCATGGTCTGTGATTGCATCGTGTTGCATGGTTGTGGTGCATCATCGTGCGTCATGACACAACCTCGCTCTGAAGGACCAACATTAGGGTATATGAAATGCATCCCCCATTGTTTCCCATTTTCAAATGGGATGGTGAGCGGCAGCCAGAGACTAAGGAGTCCAGGGTGGTGGAGGGTTGGTTTAGTCCCAATAGTAAGCGGTGGGGTCTTGGAGGGGTGGGGGGAGTTCACACGGAGAAAGCACGTGAGGAAGTGGAGGAGTCTATGCAGCGGGTGCAAGCCGAGGTTTTATGTGCAACTCACTCCTTTGCTTCCCCACTCCTCCCAGAACCAGCGCTTCATTTTCCTCTCTTCTCCTCCCATTTTTTGCTCCTCTTTTCTCCCCTGCATACTCTTTCTCTTCCTCTTCTTGAGAGTAGTTTGTGAGATAGTTCCCAGGGAAGGATTCCTTGATATCTTATTGATTATATCATGTGCATTCTTTTTATTTATAAGCGGGGATCAGTTTTTCCCTCTGAATTCTTTTCATTTTCATATTAATTTTGCTTTTGTTTTGAAGTAAATGTGTCAATAAAATCTCAATGGTCGGTGTTTCGGAAGCATGGATCCCATCAGGACCCTTGGTGATACTGAAATGGATAAGATAGAAAAATTCATCTTCTGAACCAGATTGTACTATACAGGGCCTTTTTGATTCAATGGAAAAGTAGAGGATAATGATAGTAGTAGGAAATTTCCCTATGGTGAGACTATTCAATCATTTGAAGATCATAGTATCCTTCAACCAAATGTTGCACCCGCTATGCTAAAATTTTATCCTTCAAATCGATACAATAGTTCAACTATGAACTATTTTACATGTGTCAATCAGGGAAAAAGTCGGAGGGGGTGACTAATGATGGACCATCTCGAAGCAAGCATCATCAAAAGATGGATAGTGAGGTAAATTTATCTTTGTTGGTCTCATGCTTGTGCTTGCATTCTGTGCTTGGAGTTTTATTTAATGCTCTCAAATGCTCTTAGTTTTTCATTATAGTTTTTTGTTGGTATTTCCAAAAATTGGATGCTCTTAGATGAATAGTAACTGGTGCAAAACACATGCTCTTAGATATGGTGGTTGCCCAGAACAGTTGTCGTCGTTGTGGTGATGTGGTCATCTTGTATACTTTAATAGTTGATCCCCACTACTTCTATTATAGTAATATAAACACATGCCACATCATCGAAGGCCCACCACAACATCCATAAAAACATTCCATTAATTATCAGTTGGAATATATACTATACTAGCTATTTCTTATACATGTTTGATACACCCAAAAGTCATTGAAATATATTACAACCGACTCTCGCAGCAACTTGAGGCATATCATCTAGTTTATCTAATTTAAATTGTTATTTACTTGCATTTTTAATTGTTTGATCATCCTCCTGAGATCGTGGGTATAGATTATGCCACAAGGCTTCAACTGGATGTAGAATATGGTGTTGTCGACAATGTTTCCATATTGAAGGTGAGAAGCACCATTCTTTCACTATCCTGATCTATTGTGTATGCTATCCATCACCCGGTAGGTCATCAGGACTTGAAGGTTGCTGATCATTATGTCCAGAATATGGTTCTTGTAAAACTCAAGAGCGCATTCTCGGTTTCCCGTCTTCATGGCGCTAACTTGAAGCAAGAATTGGTCACTGTCGGTGTCAAAACCAGCGGATCTCGGGTAGGGGGTCCCGAACTGTGCGTCTAAGGCTAATGGTAACAAGAGGCGGGGGACACGATGTTTACCCAGGTTCGGGCCCTCTCTATGGAGGTAATACCCTACTTCCTGCTTGATTGATCTTGATGATATGAGTATTACAAGAGTTGATCTACCACGAGATCGTAGAGGCTAAACCCTAGAAGCTAGCCTATGATTATAATTGTTCGTGTCCTACGGACTAAACCCTCCAGTTTATATAGACACCAGAGGGGGCTAGGGTTACACAGAGTTGGTTACAGAGAAGGGAATCTACATATCCGAATTTCCAAGCTTGCCTTCCACGCAAAGGAGTCCCACCCGGACACGGGACGAAGTCTTAAATCTTGTATCTTCATAGTCCAACAGTCCGGCATAAGCATATAGTTCAGCCGACCGAGGACCCCCTAATCCAGGACTCCCTCGGTAGCCCCTCAACCAGGCTTCAATGACGATGAGTCCGGAGCGCAGATTGTCTTCAGCATTGCAAGGCGGGTTCCTTCTCCGAATACTTCGAAGTAGATCTTGAACACAAGAATCGTGTCTGGCTCTACAAAACAAATTCCACATACCACCGTAGAGAGCACAATATTCCACAGGTCTAATCTGCTGACAACTTTTCCATAGCATGACATCACGCCGTGGCCCGGTCATTATTCGAACCGTTTCCTCAACCTGCTACTGCACATGTTGCGAGGTGGTTTTATTGGCACGTCTTTTGAAGCAGAGATCATGTCCCCTTATCACGGGATTCTCATCAATACGGGCGTGGGTAACCCAACCGCGCCATTAACACGACGCTTGGGGAATAAGCGAGTTTCTAGGGCAAGTGAGGAGGCGCATGATTTCTACTGCCTTTATAAAGAGACAAGGATTCCCCTTTTTCACCCATGCCTTCTTCTTCCTCCGCTCATCCATTCTCGAGCTCCAACGACCAAGCCTTCACCTTCTCCGCAAAATCATTCCGAACATGTCCGGAGCGGGAGGCAAGTGGATGGCCTCCTCCGTCATGAAGGAGGATATCAAGAAGCTTTGGGAGGCCGGATACCTGCCACAGACATCGCGCATCGACTTCTGGCCGAAGGGCAGATCATCCCTACCCCGAAACCCCAGGAAAGGGTAGTATTCCTCTCTCACTTCGTCCGCGGGCTGGGATTCCCCCTTCACCCGTTCATCTGTGGACTAATGTTCTACTATGGGCTGGACTTCCATGATTTGGCCCCCAACTTCATCCTCAATATCTCGGCGTTTATCGTCATGTGCGAGGCCTTCCTCCGCATCACGCCCCACTTCGGCCTATGGCTGAAGACGTTCAACGTGAAGCCAAAGGTGGTGGGTGGCAACAAGTGGAGTGCGGGGGCGCCATGGTGGGCAAGATGCCCAATGTCACCTGGCCCGAAGGCTCCTTTGTGTAGATTGTGAAGGGGTGGCAATCGGGGTGGTTCTACATCACCAAGCCGCACGACGTTAACTGGGCAGCGACCCCCGAATTTCGATCCGGCGTCCCCATGTGGCTCACCTCCTGGAAAGAGAAGGGCTTAGCCTGGGGCCCAGTGGAAGAACTGACCGGACTTCAGACCTGCGTCCAAAATATGATAAGCAAGAAAATCAAGCTCGTCAACGTGGTCCAGGTTATGCTCCTCCGCCGGATCCTTCTGTGTCAGAGACGGGTTTGCAATCTATGGGAGTTTGACCCGGCCGAACACCAAACGCTGGGACAGCTCTTCGGCACGACGCACGAAGACGTCTGGAAGGTGATTTTCAAGGCCAACGAGGTACCACCGCCCATAACCGAAGATTGCGGACTCAGTGCAAAACGCCGAGCCAATCCGGTAAGTTTTCATATTTTGCAAGATATGCCTTTTACCAGCACATCCGCGGGAGGAATCTAAGCCTCCATGCCGATTTTACAGGCCTGGGTAGTGATAGCGGAGCAGATTGACTGTCCGGCTCCGCTACTTGAAGATCCAGAATCGCCTCTTCTAACGAAGATGTTGTTTCCGGCGCCCTATGAGGTGCTAGAGAAGAAAGCCAAGAAGATAGCCGCGGGGACCAGAGAAGGTCTCCAGCGCCAGTTTGCATCGCACATGACGTCTGAAGACACCGAGACGCACTCCTCCACCGAAGACGACGAGGAGGAGGAGGAAATCCACCCCCCACCGGGGGTTGAAAGAAGAGGAAGGCCGCCACGCACGGGGAGGCCGAAGTGTCCATGAAGGGAAAAACCTTCCTTCCGGACCACTCCATCGCAACCACCAACAGCGGCGAGGAGTGGGATCCCAGGGACAAGCCCCTGGCTAAGTCATAAGTATCCGAGCACAATAGTATTTCCGGTATGTTTGCTTTATCGCTTTTTATCATGCCAGACGTGCACCTGCAGTCTGGCCAAATCCAACATCGAGATATCCTCCTCTTCGGAGGGGTCTCTGGACCTCTCGGCGATGAACAACGATTCACAACCTCCTCCCCCGGGGTCGCGGACGACACCGAGGTGTTGTCTCGAAGGATACCAGGCCAAGGGGAGACAATGCCGGAGACGCCCCCAGGCAAAATCCCAGTCGCCGGGCACATGGGGGGAAGAGCCCCATGGACTCCGATAATGCGGGCCACAGCCAGTTTGGCCCCCGGCCGAATACGACTCTGGAAACCCAAGTGGTTCCGGATTCAGGCAGGCAACCTCTCTCTAAGGAGGGAGAGCCACCTGTACCAATGACCTCTGTCCATCCGGAGGCACCAGACAACTTGCTGGAAACGCTTCGCAGCGCTTCCATTGATGAAGAACACCGTACTCTTATGAGTACGGTGATTGAGAAGGTCCGGTCCGCCAAAAGTGGATTGACCGAAGCCTGCGCTAGCCTTCTAACAGGCTTTGAGGTAAGTAATAAAATTGTGAGAGAATATCACCGTGTAGACAGTAGCCCCTGATGCTCTGTTTGGTGTTCGGGAAGAAAAGCCGAACAGGGGATCAAATAATATTCGTAGGAGTCTAATATAAGATGTCTATGTGAATAAGCAGACGTCGCTGCTGGCTGCTGCCGCTCGTACTGCGGAGGTCTCTGGACTAAAGCAGGACCTGGAGCGGGCCGAGGGAGAGCTCGTCCTCACGAAGAGGCAGCTGGAGGAAAATCAGGGTACGAAATACCCTGCCCGTATACTTATTAAGGATAAATGGTTGCTGCTGATAAAAGCGTCATGAACGTTTATAGGGGCCACTACCGAAGTGGTGTCCCTTAAGAAGGCACTGGCCGAGGCCGAAGACAAAGCGGCCAAGGAACGCGCCGCGCGCGAGAAGCAAGAGGCCCGGGTCAGCGAGGTCCAGCAAGAGCTCCAGGATTTCTTCCAGAAGTACGAGTCCTTGGAGCGTGACTCTAAGACTCAAGAGTCCAAGCTTGCTAAGGCCCTCCAGAGCATGCAAGACGCCAAAGCCGAAGCCCAAAAGGCCCTCCAGGAGATCCAGACGGCCAAGAAGATTGCGGCGGGTAAGGCATTTGTTATGCAAAGCAAGCATGTGAAGGAGACTTTCCTTTTACTTACCCGAATTTGGAGTTCTCTAGGAGCGTTTGCAGATCTGCCGCGCAGCATATCAGATGCCGCGGAAGTCTACCGAGTCGAAGAAGGGAGCTCAACGGAGAAGTTGTTCTGGTCTCAATATCTTGGGACAGAACACCCGATGCCCTTGAGCGACCAGCTGAAGCAACTGGTCGAGCTGCACAAGGCAGCCAAACTGGCCATGAAGGACCTCATAGTCCGGTTGTGGCCTGCCGAGCCTATGCCCAGCAGCTACTTCGGTCTCGTGAAGCGGCTTGTGACTGCCTGCCCATGACTTGAAGTCATGAAGCGGTCGGTTTGCATTGAAGGTGCACAGATGGCCTTTGCCCGTGCAAAGATGCATTGGGCAAAGATGGACGCCACTGCGCTGATGACCGAGGGGCCACCGAAGGGAAAGGAGCACCGCAGCCTGAAAATTATTATGACAGTGTCCTGAAGGGCTCCCGCCTTGTGGTGGAACAATGTACTAAGGATGTAATCTTTGAATGAATGCACTCATTTTCTCCTGTAATATGAAACAAGTTCATTTGTGCAATATAATGCTTGTTGATTTAAAATTTTACCTCCTATGCGGCCGTTTACAAAATCTGAGAGTCGGCCAGTCGTCAGCTTCTGCCCCCATGTAACTAGTACAGGGGTGTTTGGGATAAACCTAAACACTCTTTATCCAAGTTTTTGGTCCTTTAAGGAGGTGTTTAGCGCAACGAACAAGGCAATCAGACTATACAACTTTATCACCCCCACTTAGCCATAGAAGTTCTATAATTTTAAATTTTGGTGTAGCCCCTGGTATTCGGAAGGCCTAACTTGGGGCGCTATACATGCCTAAATCGGACAAAGAACGATTCCTCGCATGAAGCGGAAAAAATCTTTAAGGATTTGAAACCTCATGAACAGCGACCAGCTCTCGCCGCATCATGATAGTCAGTTTTCGGCTTTATCTACTGAGGTGCTCGTCCGGAAGAACCGGGACACAATCGTAGTAGTTCTCCCTTTACTACCCTAGCCGATATAGCTGAACATAGGGTAGCAAGCTCATGAGCCGGGCAACCTAACTATTGACCCAAGACATGATTCGGAGCTGATGCATATAATGCTATAAGTTCGGGGTGCCGCACTGTCGAAAGTGTTCAGACTTTCTTGTCGTATTATGGGGTACGTTGAAGCCCCTGGCAAACTGAACGTACCAGAATGTATGGGTGTGATTTGTAATAAATGAACGGTCAAGGAAAAAAAGAAATGTAGTAATAAGCTGACGCTGTACATTATTTTCCATTGTTATTTGAATGATACGTCAAGGCGTATGTATACAAGTAGTGCGATAAGCAAATAGGATTATTTGACATGCCCTAACCAAGAGCGAGCTGCGTGTGGGTATGTAAAACGGGTATAGCGATCGTTACCAGAGACCACCTGGGGATTCCCTTGTACGTCAAAGCTCCTTGCCTCCTTGGTGTTTCTGTCTCGTGATGGGTCCGATAATCAGGTTATTGGAAGAGCCTCAAGAAGAAAGGGACCTGAAAGAAAGAAGAAGGTGAAGGTATGCGGATCCTGGGGCGGTTGAGCCGCATTGTGGACCGCAGTCTAGCTGTGCCTCCGTCTATGCCCATGGTATTTTAAGTGCATAATTATGTACGCGCGACACAAATTTCACTTCTTGACTAGGACTAGGACGGAGGCCGAATTTCTAGGCAGCTCTGGACGGGCCGGACTATCCTGTTGCAGAGTACTTCGGACTCGCTTGACGGTGTCCGGGGGCTTTATTGCCGAATTGAGGGTCTGTCTAAGGAGGCTGCTCTGTACTTCTGCTGCAAGGGCGTAGTGTGCTCCTCCGTATGGAGGGAGCACATTGTATTTCCATTGACTGTTATAATATCGCGGGGTCCGGGCATCTTGAGCTTGAGGTAGGCATAGTGTGGCACCGCATTGAATCGAGCGAATGCGGTTCGTCCTAGCAGTGCATGATAACCACTGCGGAAGGGGACGACATCGAAGATTAACTCCTCGCTTCAGAAGTTGTCCGGGGATCCGAAGACCACTTCCAGTGTGATTGAGCCTGTACAACAGGCCTCTACACCTGGTATGACACCTTTGAAGGTGGTTTTGGTGGGTTTGATTCTTGAGGGATCGATACCCATTTTTGCGCACTGTATCCTGATAGAGGAGGTTCAGGCTGCTGCCACCGTCCATGAGGACTCGTGTGAGGTGGAATCCGTCAATGATATGGTCAAGGACCAGTGCGGCTGGGCCGCCATGACGGATACTGGTCGGATGGTCCCTGCGATCAAAGGTGATCGGACAGGAAGACCATGGGTACAACTTTGGGGCGACTGGCTCCATCGCGTTGACGCCCCTTAGTGCGCGCTTCCGCTCCCGCTTGGGAATATGGGTGGCGTATATCATATTTACCGTTTTTACTTGGGGGGGGTGATGTCTACTACACAACCTTCTTCTTGTAGATGTTGTTGGGCCTGCAAATGCACAGGTTTGTAGGACAGTAGCAAATTTCCCTCAAGTGGATGACCTAAGGTTTATCAATCTGTAGGAGGCATAGGATGAAGATGGTCTCTCTCAAACAAACCTCCAACCAAATAGCAAAGAGTCTCTTGTGTCCCAACACACCCAATACAATGGTAAATTGTATAGGTGCACTAGTTCGGCGAAGAGATGAAGATACAAGTGCAAAATAGATAGTAGATATAGGTATTTGTAATCTGAAATTATAAAAACAGCAAGGTAACAAGTGATAAACGTGAGCGTAAACGGTATCGCAATGATAGGAAACAAGGCCTAGGGTTCATACTTTCACTAGTGCAAGTTCTCTCAACAATAATAACATAGATAGATCATATAACAAGCCCTCAACATGCAACAAAGAGTCACTCCAAAGCCACTAATAGCGGAGAACAAACGTAGAGATTATGGTAGGGTACGAAACCACCTCAAAGTTATTCTTTCAGATCGATCTATAAAAGAGTTTGTACTAGAATAACACCTTAAGACACAAATCAACCAAAACCCTAATGTCACCTAGATACTCCATTGTCACCTCAAGTATCCGTGGGCATGATTATACGATATGCATCACACAATCTCAGATTCATCCAACCAACATAAAAGTACTTCAAAGAGTGCCCCAAAGTTTCTACCAGAGAGTCAAGAACGTGCGCCAACCCCTATGCATACGTTCATGGGCGGAACCCGCAAGTTGGTCACCAAAACATACATCAACAGGCACATGATATCCCATTGTCACCACAGATAAGCACGATAAGACATACATCAAGTGTTCTCATAAAAGACTCAATCCGATAAGATAACTTCAAAGGGGAAACTCAATTTATCACAAGAGAGTAGAGGGGGAGAACATCATAAGATCCAACTACAATAGCAAAGCTCGGGATACATCAAGACATGCCATAGAGGGAACACGAGAGAGAACGCGAGAGAGAGAGAGAGATCAAACACATAGCTACTGGTACATACCCCCAGCCCCGAGGGTGAACTACTCCCTCCTCGTCATGGATAGCACCGGGATGATGAAGATGGACACCGGTGATGGGTTCCCCCTCCGGCAGGGTGCCGGAACGGGTTCCCGAGAGGTTTTTAGTGGCTACAGAGGCTTGTGGCAGCGGAACTCCCGATCTATCTTCTCTGTGGATGTTTTTAGGGTACGTATGTATATATGGGTGAAAGAAGTACGTCGGTGGACCGAAGGGGGGGGCATGAGGCAGGGGGCGCGCCCCAGGGGGGTGGGCGTGCCCCCCACCCTCGTGGGAACCTCCCTTCTTCCCTGGCGTGCACTCCAAGTCCATCGGGTGGCTTTCCTTCCAAAAATAACTTCTCCAGATGATTTCGTTCCGTTTTGACTCCGTCTGATATTCCTTTTCCTCGAAACACTAAAATAGGCATAAAACAGCAAATCTGGGCTGGGCCTCCGGTTAATAGGTTAGTCCCAAAAAAAAGTGGAAAATAAAGCCCAATATAGTCCAAAATAGTAGATAAAGTAGGATGGAGCAATCAAAAATTATAGATACGTTGGAGACATATCAGGCATCCCCAAGCTTAATTCCTGCTCGTCCTCGAGTAGGTAAATGATAAAAGGAGAATTTTTGATGCGGAGTGATACTTTGGCATAGTTTCAATGTAAATCTTCTAAATTGTGGCATCAATATTCAGATCCAAAAGATTCAAGACAAAAGTTCATATTGACATAAAAATAATAATACTTCAAGCATACTAATCAAAGCAATCATGTCTTCTCAAAATAACATGGCTAAAGAAAGTTATCCCTACAAAATTATATTGTCTGGTTGTTGCGCTATCTTCATCACACAAAGTATTTAATCATGCACAACCCCGATGACAAGCCAAGCAATTGTTTCATACTTTAATAATCTCAAACTCTTTCAACTTTCACACAATACATGAGCATGAGCCATGGACATAGCACTATATGTGGAATAGAATGGTGGTTGTGGAGAAGACAAAAAAGGAGAAGATAGTCTCACATCAACTAGGCGTATCAACGGGCTATGGAGATGCCTATTAATAGATATCAATGTGAGTGAGTAGGGATTGCCATGCAACGGATGCACTTAGAGCTATAAGTATATGAAAGCTCAACAAAAGGAACTAAGTGGGTGTGCATCCAACTCACTTGCTCACCAAGACCTAGGGCATTTGAGGAAGCCCATCATTGGAATATACAAGCCAAGTTATATAATGAAAAATTCCCACTAGTATATGAAAGTGACGAAACGAGAGACTCTCTATTATGAAGATCGTGGTGCTACTTTGAAGCACAAGTGTGGTAAAAGGATAGTAACATTGTCCCTTCTCTCGTTTTCTCTCATTTTTTGTTTTTTTTGTTTGGGCCTTTTCTCTTTTTTTATGGCCTCTTTTTTTCTTTTCTTTTTGTAAAGTCCGAAATCTCATCCCGACTTGTGGGGGAATCATAGCCTCCATCATCCTTTCCTCACTGGGACAATGCTCTAAAAATGATGATCATCACACTTTTATTTTTCTTACAACTCAACAATTACAACTCGATTCTTAGAACAAAGTATGACTCTATATGAATGCCTCCGGCGGTGTACCGGGATATGCAATGAATCAAGAGTGACATGGATGAAAGAATTATGAATGGTGGCTTTGCCACAAATACGATGTCAACTACATGATCATGCTAGCAATATGATGGAGCGTGTCATAATAAACGGAACGGTGGAAAGTTGCATGGCAATATATCTCGGAATGGCTATGGAAATGCCATAATAGGTAGGTATGGTGGATGTTTTGAGGAAGATATATGGTGGGTGTATGATACCGGCAAAAAGTGCGCGGTATTAGAGAGGCTAGCAATGGTGGAAGGATGGGAAAAAAGTGTGTATAATCCATGGACTCAACATTAGTCATAAAGAACTCATATACTTATTGCAAAAATCTACAAGTTATCAAAGAAAAGTATTACGCGCATGCTCCTAGGGGGATAGATTGGTAGGAAAAGACCATCGCTCGTCCCCGACCGCCACTCATAAGGAAGACAATCAATAAATAAATCATGCTTCGAATTCATCACATAACGGTTCACCATACGTGCATGCTACGGGAATCACAAACTTCAACACAAGCATTCTTTAAATTCATAATCACCCAACTAGCATCACTTTGATATCACCATCTCCATATCTCAAAACAATTATCAAGCATCAAACTTCTCATAGTATTCAACACACTCATAAGAATTTTTCTTTTGTTAGTCTTGTATGCCTAGCATATTAGGATCATTTAAGCAAATTACCATGCTATTTAAGACTCTCAAAATAATCTAAGTGAAGCATGAGAGTTCATCTATTTCTTCAAAATAAAACCACCATTGTGCTCTAAAATATATAAGTGAAGCACTAGAGCAAATGACAAACTACTCCGAAAGATATAAGTGAAGATAAATAAGTAGTCAAATAATTATGCAACTATGTAAAGACTCTCCCAATTAATAATTTCAGATATTGATACTTTATTCAAACATAAAGCAAAGCTAAAGAAAACTACATTGCAAGCATAGCACAACTCATGTGAAGAAGCAAAAACTTAGGCTCAACCGATATTAACCGATAGTTTTTGAAGAAGAAAGGTGGGATGCCTACCGGGGCATCCCCAAGCTTAGATGCTTGAGACTTATTGAAATATTATCTTGGTGTGCCTTGGGCATCCCCAAGCTTGAACTTTTGTGTCTCCTTAATTCCTCTCATATCATGGTTTCTCTTTTTATCAAAAGCTTCATTCACAACAAACTCAACAAGAACTCGTGAGATAGGTTAGTATAAACCAATGCAAAACCTTATCATTTTCTACTGTAACAAATCACTAAAATTATTATTCAACATTGCATAATAAATGCCTCTGTATATTTAATACTCCTATCCTCAAATAGAATCATTAAACAAGCAAACATATGCAAACAATGCAACCATAACAGCAATCTGCCAAAACAGTATAGTCTGTAAAGAATGCAAGAGTATCAATACTTCCCTGACTCCAAAAATTATGAACTAAAATTCCCACTGTAATAAATTTATCAGAGCTTAATATGCAAAAAGATTCAACATTATACCATTCTATGACTTTTCTAGGGAATTTTTGCAACAGCGGTAAACTTTCTGTTTTCAAACAGCAACATGTATACTAGCAAGATAAGCATGGCAAAGGCTATCCTTGACTTTTTTATTGAAACTAAAGATGCAAAACATTATTCTAACTAACAGCAAGCAAAAACTAACAAAATAAAATGACTCTCCAAGCAAAACACATATCATGTGGTGAATAAAAATATAGCTCCAAGTAAAGTTACCGATGAACGAAGACGAAAGAGGGGATGCCTTCCGGGGCATCCCCAAGCTTAGGCTCTTGGTTGTCCTTGAATATTACCTTGGGGTGCCTTGGGCATCCCCAAGCTTAGGCTCTTGCCACTCCTTATTCCATAGTCCATCGAATCTTTACCCAAAACTTGAAAACTTCAACCACACAAAACTCAAAACAAAACTCCTAAGCTCCGTTAGTATAAGAAAATAAAACCACCACTTAGGTACTGTAATGAACTCATTCTAAATTCATATTGGTGTAATATCTACTGTATTCTAACTTCTCTATGGTTCATACCACTTAATACTAGCCATAGATGCATCAAAATAAGCAAACAACACATAGAAAACAGAATTTGTCAAAAACAGAATAGTCTGTAGTAATCTGTATAAAATGTATACTTCTGGAACCCCAAAAATTATGAAATAAATTGCTAAGCACTCTCCAGTAAAAAATGGCAGCTAATCTCGTGAGCGCTAAAGTTTCTGTTTTTCACAGCAAGATCACATAAACTTCACCCAAGTCTTCCCAAAGGTTCTACTTGGCACTTTATTGAAACAAAAGCTATAAAACATGATTACTACAGTAGCATAATCATGTGGACACACAAAAACAGTAAGGATAAATATTGGGTTGTCTCCCAACAAGAGCTTTTCTTTAATGCCTTTCTAGCTAGGCATGATGATGACAATGATGCTCACAAAAAAGATAAGAATTGAAACATAACGGGAGCATCATGAAGAATATGACTAGCACATTTAAGTCTAACCCACTCCCTATGTATAGGGATTTTGTGAGCAAACAACTTATGGGAACAATAATCAACTAGCATAGGATGGCAAAACAAGCATAGCTTCAAAATTTTCAACACATAGAGAGGAAACTTGACATTATTGCAATTCCTACAAGCATATATTCCTCCCTCATAATAATTTTTCAGTAGCATCATGAATGAATTCAACAATATAACCAGCACCTAAAGCATTCTTTTCATGATCTACAAGCATAGAAAATTTACTACTCTCAACATAAGCAAATTTCTTCTCATGAATAGTAGTGGGAGCAAACTCAACAAAATAACTATCATGTGATTGAAAATTAAGATCAAGATGACATGTTTCATGGTTATCATTATTCTTTAAAGCATACGTGTCATCACAATAATCATCATAGATAGGAGGCATGCTTTCATCATAGTAAATTTGCTCATCAAAGCTTGGGGGACAAAAAATATCATCTCCATCAAACATAGCTTCCCCAAGCTTGTGGCCTTGCATATCATTAGCATCATGGGTATTCAGGGAATTCATACTAACAAAATTGCAATCATGCTCATCATTCACATATTTTATGCCAAGCATTCTATGTAATTCTTCTTCTAACACTTGAGCACAATTTTCCTTTCCATCATTCTCACGAAAGATATTAAAAAGATGAAGCGTATGAGACAAACTTAACTCCATTTTTTGGGTAGTTTTCTTTATAAACTAAACTAGTGAACAAACAAGAAAAAAAGATTTGACTGCAAGATCTAAAGATATACCTTCAAGCGCTAACCTCCCCGGCAACGGCGCCAGAAAAGAGCTTGATGTCTACTACACAACCTTCTTCTTGTCGACGTTGTTGGGCCTGCAAGTGCACATGTTTGTAGGACAGTAGCAAATTTTCCTCAAGTGGATGACCTAAGGTTTATCAATCTGTAGGAGGCGTAGGATGAAGATGATCTCTCTCAAACAACCCTGCAACCAAATAGCAAAGAGTCTCTTGTGTCCCCAACACACTGAATACAATGGTAAATTGTATAGGTGCACTAGTTCGGCGAAGAGATGAAGATACAAGTGAAAAATAGATAGTAGATATAGGGACTTGTAATCTGAAATTATAAAAACAGCAAGGTAACAAGTGATAAACGTGAGCGTAAACGGTATTGCAATGATAGGAAACAAGGCCTAGGGTTCATACTCTCACTAGTGCAAGTTCTCTCAACAATAATAACATAGATAGATCATATAACAAGCCCTCAACATGCAACAAAGAGTCACTCCAAAGCGACTAATAGCGGAGAACAAACGTAGAGATTATGGTAGGGTACGAAACCACCTCAAAGTCATTCTTTCGGATCGATCTATAAAAGAGTTTGTACTAGAATAACACCTTAAGACACAAATCAACCAAAACCCTAATGTCACCTAGATACTCCATTGTCACATCAAGTATCCGTGGGATGATTATACGATATGCATCACACAATCTCAGATTCATCCAACCAACATAAAATTACTTCAAAGAGTGCCCCAAAGTTTCAACCGGAGAGTCAAGAACGTGTGCCAACCCCTATGCATACGTTCATGGGTGGAACCCGCAAGTTGGTCACCAAAACATACATCAACAGGCACATGATATCCCATTGTCACCACAGATAAGCACGGCAAGACATACATCAAGTGTTCTCATAAAAGACTCAATCCGACAAGATAACTTCAATGGGGAAACTCAATTCATCACAAGAGAGTAGAGGGGGAGAAACATCATAAGATCCAACTACAATAGCAAAGCTCGGGATACATCAAGATCGTGCCATAGAGGGAACACGAGAGAGAGAGAGAGAGAGAGAGAGAGAGAGAGAGAGAGAGAGATCAAACACATAGCTACTGGTACATACCCTCAGCCCCAAGGGTGAACTACTCCCTCCTCATCATGGATAGCGCCGGGATGATGAAGATGGCCACCGGTGATGGGTTCCCCCTCCGGCAGGGTGCCGGAATGGGCTCCCGAGAGTTTTTTGGTGGCTACAGAGGCTTGCGGCAGCGGAACTCCCGATCTATCTTCTCCATGGATGTTTTTAGGGTACGTAGGTATATATGGGTGAAATAAGTACGTCGGTGGACCGAAGGGGGGGCCACGAGGCAGGGGCGCGCCCCCACCCTCGTGGGCACCTCCCTTCTTCCCTGGCGTGCACTCCAAGTCCATCGGGTCGCTTTCCTTCCAAAAATAACTTCTCCAGTTGATTTTGTTCCGTTTTGACTCCGTCTAATATTCCTTTTCCTTGAAACACTGAAATAGGCATAAAACAGCAAATCTGGGCTGGGCCTCCGGTTAATAGGTTAGTCCCAATAATAATATAAAAGTGGGAAATAAAGCCCAATTCAGTCCAAAATAGTAGATAAAGTAGCATGGAGCAATCAAAAATCATAGATACGTTGGAGACATATCAGGGGGGGATTTCTTCTGTCCCCCTACATTCGGTAGCCGGGGTTCCTCGTCGTCATCACTATGCGACCCCTTTTCCTTGTTTTCGGCATTTAGCTTGCCGACCTGTTTAAATACCCAACATTCTCTGTTGGTGTGGTTGGCTAGTCTATCGGGGGTGTCATGGATTTGACATGAAGGATCGAGTATGCGGTCCAGACTGGACGGGTCCGGATTGTTTCTTTTAAATACCTTTTTCCGTTGACCAGACCTGGAGCCACTGAATCCGGCATTGACGACTGTGTCTTCGGCATTATCGCCATTATTGCGACGCTTGTGTTTGTTGTGCTGGGGCTTGCCATTGCTATCTCTAACGTCTGAAGTGCCATGATTTCTTGATGTGCTGTTGCTACAAGCCAACCAGTTGTTCTCGCCCGAACAAAAGCGGGCCATGAGTGTTGTAAGGGATGCCATGGATTTTGGCTTATCTTGGCCAAGGTGTCGGGCAAGCCACTCGTCACGGATCTTATGCTTAAAGGCCGGTAGGGCTTCGGCATCCGGACAGTCGATGATTTGGTTCTTTTTAGTTAAGAACCGAGTCCAGAATTTCCTAGCTAACTCCCCGGGCTGTTGGGTTATGTGACTTAAGTCATCAGCGTCCGATGGTCGCACATAAGTGCCCTGGAAGTCGTCGAGAAATGCGTCTTCCAGGTTCTCCCAACTGCCAATGGAGTTTGCCGACAGACTATTCAGCCAATGTCGAGATGGTCCCTTGAGTTTTAGTGGGAGGTACTTGATGGCATGTAGATCATCGCCGCGGGCCATGTGAATGTGGATAAGGAAATCTTCGATCCATACTGCGGGGTTTGTTGTCCCATCATATGGTTCAATGTTCATGGGTTTAAACCCTTCTGGGAATTCAGTGGCAAAACCGGGGGATCTCGGGTAGGGGGTCCCGAACTGTGCGTCTAAGGCTAATGGTAACAGGAGGCGGGGGACACGATGTTTACCCAAGTTTGGGCCCTCTCTATGGAGGTAATACCCTACTTCCTGCTTGATTGATCTTGATGATATGAGTATTACAAGAGTTGATCTACCAGGAGATCGTAGAGGCTAAACCCTAGAAGCTAGCCCATGATTATGATTGTTCGTGTCCTACGGACTAAACCCTCCGGTTTATATAGACATCGGAGGGGGCTAGGGTTACACAGAGTCGGTTATAGAGAAGGGAATCTACATATCCCAATTGCCAAGCTTGCCTTCCATGCAAAGGAGAGTCCCACCCGAACACGGGACGAAGTCTTCAATCTTGTATGTTCATAGTTCAACAGTCCGACATAAGCATATAGTCAGGCCATCCGAGGACCCCCTCCAGGAGCCAACTATTATGTTGGCAACCAAGTTTTCAGAGCTCACGCCCCGTTTTCCAGAACTGTATGCCCTAACGTCGACTAAGATTATGCCTCCTCCTCCTCCTCCATGTGACGAAGAAGATGATTCTGGTGCTGGAGGGGGTGCTAGAGCCAGTGGTGCTGGAGATGCCGAAGGAGGTGCTCATGACGGTGGTGCCATTGCGGCTGTTGATTGAAATTTGTGTGATGTTTGGGACTACTTTACTTTGTTGTGTCTCATGGAAATTGCTTCACGTTGTAACTAGAACTATTTTTTGACTCATGTGATGTTCTATGGAATAGTATGCTAAGTGTTAAATAGCAATTTTATGTATATTTCAATACTAGGGTTGGGTAGAAAATTGAACAAAATAAACAACCCCGAAGATAGAAATGATGGCGGTTCCTAAGTGGAAACCGCCTTTGTGGTTGAAAGTATTATAAGCGAATAGTCTTTCAATTGCACCCATTGCACTCCGCGCATTCGAGGCGGTTTTGGAAACTTCGACTCGCAAGCAGACTATTGGAGACACAAGCTTTGAGGCGGTATGAGGAACCACGAGCGGCCAATGTACCAAAACGACCTCCAAAGCCCGTTTCTCTACTAGTGCCTCCACTCGTCTGCGCATGTCCGCATACATTTGGTCATGTTTGACTGGCGATCCTCATTGAAGATGACCTTAGCCCACCAATTAAGATCAGTAGTTCGGACCAACGCCTTAGTTGTTATGACTTTCTGTGCTCCACATATCGTAGTATCTTCTTGTTACCATTATTAATAGTTGGACCATCAATTATTGTGTTCAGGCCCTTAAATTATAAGACAAGCAATGTCAATAATAAACAGAGGTGTCCACAGACATTTGGTGATGTACGTTTGGTGACCGTCCTTCAAGATGACCTTAGCCCACCAATTAAGATCAATAGATCGAACCAATGCGATAGTTGTTATGACTTTCTAAAGTTATGTATATCATAGTTCGTCCTTGTTGCCATTATCAATAGTTGGACCATCAATTATCATGTTTGATCCCTTGAATAAGATGACAAGTGATGTCTACTACACAACCTTCTTCTTGTAGACGTTGTTCGGCCTGCAAGTGCACACGTTTGTAGGACAGTAGCAAATTTCCCTCAAGTGGATGACCTAAGGTTTATCAATCCATGGGAGGCGTAGGATGAAGATGGTCTCTCTCAAACAACCCTGCAACCAAATAGCAAAGAGTCTCTTGTGTCCCCAACACACCCAATACAATGGAAAATTGTATAGGTGCACTAGTTCGGCGAAGAGATGGTGATACAAGTGCAATATGGATAGTTGATAAAGGTATTTGTAATCTGAAATTATAAAAACAGCAAAGTAACGCAATAAAAGTGAGCGTAAACGGTATTGCAACGGTAGGAAACAAGGCAAAGGGTTCATACTTTCACTAGTGCAAGTTCTCTCAACAATAATAACATAGATAGATCATATAACAATCCCTCCACATGCAACAAAGAGTCACTCCAAAGACACTAATAGCGGAGAACAAACGAAGAGATTATGGTAGGGTAAGAAACCACCTCAAAGTTATCCTTTCTGTTCTATCTATTCAAGAGTTCATAGTAAAATAACATGACTTTCCGCTCAATCTATCATAGAGTTCATACTAGAATAACACCTTAAGACACAAATCAACCAAAACCCTAATGTCACCTAGATACTCCATTGTCACTTCAAGTATCCGTGGGCATGATTATACGATATGCATCTCACAATCTCATATTCATCAACCAACACAAAGTACTTCAAAGAGTGCCCCAAAGTTTCTACCGGAGAGTCAAGACGAAAATGTGTGCCAACCTCTATGCATAGGTTCATGGGCGGAACCCGCAAGTTGGTCACCAAAACATACATCAAGTGGCACATGATATCCCATTGTCACCACCGATAATCACGGCAAGACATACATCAAGTGTTCTAAAATCATTAAAGACTCAATCCAATAAGACAACTTCAAAGGGAAAACTCAATCCATTACAAGAGAGTAGAGGGGGAGAAACATCATAAGATCCAACTATAATAGCAAAGCTCGCGATACATCAAGATCGTGCCATAGAGAGAACACGAGAGAGAGAGAGAGAGATCAAACACATAGCTACTGGTACATACCCTCAGCGCCGAGGGTGAACTACTCCCTCCTCGTCATGGAGAGCGCCGGGATGATGAAGATGGCCACCGGTGATGGGTTCCCCCTCCCGCAAGGTACCAGAATGGGCTCTCGAGAGGTTTTTGGTGGCTACAGATGCTTGCGGCGGCGGAACTCCCGATCTATCTTCTTTTTTGGTGTTTTTAGGGTACATAGGCTTATATAGGTGAAGAAGTTGGTCGGGGGAGCCTCAAGGGGCCCACGAGAGGGTAGGGTGCGCCCAGGGGGGCATGTCGGTGTCAAAACTGGCGGATCTCTGGTAGGGGGTCCCGATCTATGCGTCTTAGGCTTATGGTAACAAGAAGCAAGGGACACAATGTTTACCCAGGTTCGGGCCCTCTCAATGGAGGTAAAACCCTACTTCCTGCTTGATTAATATTGAAGATATGAGTAGTACAAGAGTAGATCTACCACGAGATCATAGAGGCTAAACCCTAAGAGCTAGCCTCTGATGGTATGATTGTAATTGTGATCGGCCTTCTAAGGGCCATCCTCTCCGGTTTATATAGACACCGGAGAGGGCTAGGGTTTACATGGAGTCGGTTACAACTAAGGAAACACAATATCCGGATCACCAAGCTTGTCTTCCACGCAAAGGAGAATCCCATCCGGACATGGGCCGAAGTCTTGAGTCTTGTATCTTCACGCTTCGATAGTCCGGACGATGTCTATAGTCCGGCTGTCCGGATACCCCCTAATCCAGGACTCCCTCAGTAGCCCCTGAACCAGGCTTCAATGACGGTGAGTCCGGCACGCAGTCTTGTCTTCGGCATTGCAAGTAGGGTTCCTTCTCCGAATACTCCAAGGTTATTATCGAACATGTAGACCGTGTCCGGATCTGCAAAATGATCTTCATACACCATTGTAGGGAACGTAGCATAAATTCATTCTGCTGGCAATCTTTGTACACCGTGCTCTTGCATCGTGGCCTGGTCCAACACGAACTGGCGTTTCCTGCTCCACCTCGACTCGCGTCGCGAGGCAGTTTTATTGGCACGTCCTACCAAAGCAGAGATCGTGTTCCTCTTATTATGGGATCTTTCATAAATATGGGCATGGGTGACCCCACGGCGACCGTTGGTATGACTCTGTGTACTTTAGATAAGTCTCAAGTGGTCACACTAAGGACTCTTGATATTCATCCTCTTTATAAAGGGGCCGAGGCCTACACCTCTTTTCCACCCCTTCTGCTCCTTCTCGCACCTCGAGCTCTAGCACTCAAACCTAAGCCTCCACACCCCAGATCCTCAAGTATGTCTGGATCCGATGCAAAAGGCCAGTGGGTGGCCTCCTCGATCCAAGAGGATGATATTACTAAGCTTAGGTAGGTCGGATACCTGACCGCCGATATCCATCATAGGCTTCCTGCTCCAGGGCAAGTTACCCCCACGCCGGAGGCCAATGAGAGCGTCGTATTCGTTCCTCACTTCCTCCGAGGCCTAGGCCTCACCCTCGACCCCTTTGTGAGGGGGCTCATGTTCTACTATGGCTTGGATTTCCATGATCTGGCTCCAGATGCCATTCTCCATATCTCGTCGTTCATTATTGTGTGCGAGGCTTTTCTCCACGTCAACCCACACTTCGGCTTATGGCTCAAAACCTTCAATGTGAAGCCGAAGATGATCGAGGGGCGACATGCGGAGTGCAGAGGTGCCATAATAAGCAAGAACGTCGATGACCCATGGCCAGAGGGCTCCTTTCCGGAAGTATCCAATGTGTGGTAACGGAGGTGGTTTTATGTTATAGCTCCCAGAGGCACAAAGTGGGTAGCCGCCCCCGAGTTCCGCTCGGGCCCTCCATCACAGTTAGCGTCTTGGACCGATGTAGGACGGAATTATGGGCCTACTGGCGATGTACCAGAACTGCAGAATCATATCCGGGGGCTCATAGAGAGAGACATAAATCTTGTCATTATAATGCAAGTGATGCTAATCCGGCGGACGCTACCGTGCAAACGTCCGCCTCTCTGGATGTGGGAGTTTAATCTGGAGGGTCCGCGGACTATTAAGCACTTCTTCGGCATGAAGCTCGAAGGAATGTGTAAATTATTCTTCGGACGACAAGTAAAGTGTCCGGACACCACCGAGGATGCGGGCCTAAGCTGCAATCGCCTAGATGCCCAAGTAAGTAACCTTAAAGACGGACACTTCATTTATATTCATCATAATTGTAATTCTGAAAATCCCTTCGCGGCCAGGAATGGCTCAACAAGGCAGAGAGAATCAGGTGTCCGGCGCCACTTCCTGATGGCTCGCCTGGTCCAACCATTGCAAAGATGCTTGGCCGGGCGCTCAGCAAAATCCCCTCAAGGAAAGGCAAAGGAAACGGTAGCGAAACCGCACTACGCATCCAGACCGGAGGAATCGCTACCTCCACTATGGAGGATAGCCGGGAAGGGGAGGCTAAAGCCTCCTCCCCACGCGGGAAGAAGAGGGCGGCCCCCGAAGACTTGGAGGCGGAGACACCCAAGCAAGGGAAGAAGGTATCACCAGGGGATCTACCGCGACGGGCACCCTTACCGCGTCGTGCCCACCAACGGGCCAGCCCTCCGTCGAGCCGTAAGTTATTCATTAATTCGAAGGTATGGTGTTACTCCGAGATCCGTAACCGGGACATCGTCTTTTGTAGTCCGGCGAGCAGCTCTTCTCAACAGAGTTTGTCTTCGGGGGACCTTCGTTCGGAGATGATGGAGAGTGAGACTCCACCCACTTCTCCGCTTCATGAAGCGGGCGACACGGAGGTGTCGTCACGGAGGAGTACGGATCTACCGAAGTCGGAAGCGAACACATCAGTCACCCTGAGCCCGGAGCATTTGGCGCCCACGGGGGGCGATGAGAAGGGTCCGGCACAGTTCGATGTCCGGTCGGACATACTGACAGGCTTTCTGGAGCGAGTCGCGCTCTCAGAGGAGCACCACTCTTTAATGAGCACGGTGCTCACTAAGATTTCATCCGCTACCAGCGGTTTGAATGAGGCATTTACAAGCCTGCTCAAAGGCTTTGAGGTATGCAGTGAAAATGCACTATATTTAATTTTTTTGGTTATGAAGCACGCGCTAGGTGTGCTCCCTATGGATAGTAGCCCCTGAGACTCTGGTTGCCCACCATAGGCGGCAAATGGGGGATCATATATTAATGGCTGCGTTGTATATATGTGCAGGTATACAAGGATCCGGCAGCCGACCAGTCTGTTGTAGTTGCCGAACTGAGAAGGCAGATCGGATCCATTGATGCCGATATCACGCTGGTGAACAAACGGCTTGAAGAATCCCAGAATATGTACTCTGCTTCCCTTATTATATTGTATAGGAAAATGTGAGGATGGCATAATGTTAATGCCCTGTGTATGCACTGCAGATGGTGCTGCTGCCGTGGAGTCCCTAAGGGCCGAGCTTGCTCAAGCCAAGGAACAAGCTCGGGCTAGCAATGAGGCTGCCCTAAAGGCGGCCGAAGAGTTGAGAGCCGAATAGGCTGCTCATCGCCGAAGCGAGGAAACGATAGCCGAAATGGCTAAAGAGTTGAAAAATTCCGCCGACCGGCATGTGCTCCTTGAAAAGGAGAATAAGGCTAGTTTGGCCGAGCTGGACAAGGCACTTTATGCCGCCAAGGAGATGCGGACCAAGATCCGGGGCATGCAGGAGGAGCTCCAATAGGCCGACAAAATCGTCGCTGGGGGCTCCTACCTACTGCGGACGAAGTTTTTGGATCCAAAGTATGCTCCCCTAGCTGGGCGTTGGAGTCCTGTGGACGCATATGCGGACTTGACGAATAGTATAGCTGACGCTGCCAAGTTCTTCGAGGATCAAGGTGATAATGAAGTGGAGAAGCTTTTCTGGTCGCAGTTCAATGCTCCCAATCGCCCGCTGTCGTTGAATGAGAAGGTGGCCGCTGTGGCGGAGCTTCATAGGTTGTCCGGGCTTGCAATGTGGTCTGTAATAGACCATCTTTGGACGAAGGGGCCCAAGCCGGACAGTTATTTTGGTTTGGTGCAACAATTCCTTGGGGTCGTGACTCGTATCGACGCCATGAGGAGGTCGGTGTGCATAGAGGGTGCACGAATGGCTCTTGCCCGCGTAAAATCCTATTGGATGGATATGGAGGCCACCCTTATAGCGACCCAGGATCCGGCAGGAGGCCAATATCCGGCCGAGCACTACTTGGCGCAGGTCATAGAGGGCGCTCGCCTAATAGAGGCGCATTGCTCGAAGAATATTTTGTTCGAGTGATAAGTAGAATCATTGTAAAAACAATGTTTATTTTGATTATGAGGCTATATTTATATTTTTTGCCTGAAAATATGATTGTGTCCCCTCTACGGCCATTCTTATATGTATAAGTAGTCCGAAAGATAGCAGTCGTTGGCTTCAGCCCCCACGCATACAATGCAGGGATGTTCGCGAAGAATATGCTAAATCACACTTGATCCAACGTCTTGGTCCATTAAGGAGGTGATCGCACGTCGAACTAGGCAACCGGACTATATAGTTGTAACACTTTCGCTTAGCCATGGGAATATAATGGTGGGGCTACTATGTAGCCCCTGGTACCTTTGCGGGCATCTGAATACGGGCACGTGTGTACATGGCCGGAAAACAGCCCTTCGTTAATGCGGAGGAGTCCTAGAGATTCCGGCGAGTCTTCGAGTGGTTGAACAGTCTCTCGCTGTATCATGATGGTCAATTTTCGGCTTTCTCTACTGAGGCGCTCATCCGGAATAACCAGGGCACAATCGCAGTAGTTCTCCTTTGGCCTGCCTTAGCCGATAATAACGGAACGTAAGGCGGCAAACCCAGGAGCCGGGCAAACCCAACATTTGACCAAAGACATGATTCAAAGCTGATGCATATAAGGCCAAACTCATGACGCCGAACACTCCCGAAGGTGTTCGGCCTTTATAACAGAAGATGGGCTCAAGAATGTCCATTTAATATGAACCCTGTGTTTCCAGGTACGTGCGATAATTTGTCGTGGCGAAATGCCAATAATGACAGTATCCTCTGTGGGTATGGAACCCATGTGATGGTTTAAATAACAAGAGGCAATAGAAAAGGTTTACATAGGGGCTTAATCTAAAGAGAAACCTATTGAACAGGGCCCTGCTGCACGTTTGCGCCTTTGTCTCCGTTGTGCCGTGTCCTGGAAGGTTATCGCACGAACGTTATCTTTGAAAAAAAAAGGAAAACTCATAGGAGAATACAACGTAAGTATGCGGTAGATAGTAAAAGTGTTAGATGATGGCCTGCCAGTAAGGTAGAGCCAAGTTTGGGGCTATATAAATATTTATAGCCCCTGGTTTCCGCTATGGGATTACATATACGGTGTCCGGTTGAATTTTATCCGGGCTACCGGACTCGTCTAACCGTGTCTGTGGTCTTAATGACCAGTCATGTTTTATGATATTAGAGGCTGCTTATAGTCCGGCCGTCGGGGTCGTCACGTGTTCCTCTGTGCGTGAAGAGCGCTATATGATTCCTCTAACCGTGATGACGCCACGTGGACCGGGCATCTTGAGTGTAAGGTAGCCATAATGCGGCAATGCATTGAAGCGGGCGAAGGCCGGTCTTCCAAGCAGTGCATGATAGCCGCTTTGGAAGGGTGCAACGATGAAGAGTAGTTCTTCACTCCTAGAGTTGCCTAGGGGGGGCAAATATTACCCTCAATACGACGGAGCCCCTGCCATAGGCTTCAATGCCTGGTACCACCTGTCGTGGTTCTAAGTCTGACAGTAGTGTAGGGGGGTAGGTATGGAGAGGCAAGATCCTAGCTATGGAGTAGTTGTATACACAAGGGGTTTACGAGTTCAGGCCCTTCTCGGAGGAAGTAACAGCCCTACGTCTCGGAGCCCGGAGGCGGTCGACTGGTATTATGTGTGTATGAGTTACAGGGGTGCGGACCCTTTACACTGAGGAGGGGGTGGCTTATATAGAGTCCGCCAGACCCCTCTGGCCCTCAGTTATACAGGGTTTAAGGTACATTAAGATTGGGCATTACTGGTAACACTACAAATAAATTGCTATGATGACCATAAAAGCTACTTAATGACCGACCGTTTGCGTGTAGAGTGACTTTAGGTCTCCTGGCTGTCGAGTGGTTGGCTTCATGGTCGAGTGTCTTCGAGTCCATCGAGTGGAACATTTCCGGGTCGATTGAAAGGTGGTTTCTTCTAGAGATGTCCTTGGGGAGGGTATCTTGGATATGTCCATGACCCTACCCTGGGTACATAGCTTCATCATCAGCCCCCGAATCGATCGAGGTTTGAGTGGGGAAGAAGTTGAACACACTTCCGACCCATTTTCTTGCTATGCGTATGTCTTGCTCTGGATCAATGAACTTTAGGTGACGACACCAACTTCTTTTTCAGTCTCCTTGATCCATTCTTTGTATCCGTCGAGTGAATTTTTTTACTTGGAGAACTCCGAACGACAAAGCAGAGGAGATCTTCCGTCTGACGAGTTGTTCTGCAGCTTGCGGATTTAGCGGGATTCATATTTTCGGGAAGCGCGCGGGGCGGAGGAGGCCGCAGTAATCGGATGGGATAAGGCAAGGACGCCTCGATCTCCGTGCCACCTTTTTCGCCACATATCGCGCGCGCGACTATTGCGGGATTTGACAGGATCCCCGGGCCTACAGGTCAGTCACTCGGAAGTAACCCCATATAAGGCAACGGACGGGGGTTTTTGAATAGTGCGTTCTCATTTCCTCCTCTCTTCCTCAGACTTATCCGCCGCGTTCGCTTCCGTCTCAGTGCCGCCGCCCCGTGCGCGTCTCGCCGGCGACAATGGTGAAAGAGAAGACGGTGGCCGTGGAGCGGGCGAAGAAAGCGACGGCGAAGGCGAAGGGAAGGGGGACCAGTCGAGGCGGATCTTCATCGAGCCCGCTGCAGGGCTGGATCCAGGGCGACTGGATCCACTCGACGATTCGTCAAGAAGATCTTGATGACCTGGCCGATGGAGGACTGATCCCCATGGATCGGCGCGGCTCTCGGGGAAGGAGTCTGAGCCGCAGCCTCAGGAGGGTGAGTGCGTTCTCTTGGCCACCCATGTCGACCATGGGTTTTCTTTGCTGCCTCACCCTTTCTTTCGGGGATTTCTGAATTTCTTTGGGGAGCAACTCCACCACTTCACACCCAACACCATCGTGTACCTCGCTGCTTTCGTGTCTTTGTGCGAGAATTTCTTGGGTTGTCGGCCTCATTGGGGTCTTTTCAAGCACATCTTCACCTGTCGCTCCCAGATAGTGAAAAAGGCCAATCCGAGTGACGAGAGAACAAAAGTTATTCAGATGTGTGGGGGTCCTGGGGTTCAAATGAGGGGGAAAAGTTCTTTTCCGGCCATGATCCTACCCGACTCGGTCCGTGGATGGCAGTCGACCTGGTTCTACTGCAAAGACCAGCCGACGCCAGGGCAGTCGACCGGACTTCCTCCTTTTTCCATGGACCGAGTGAGGAAGCCTTCCTCTTGGAAGGTGATCCCGAAAGAGAAGGCGCAGGTTAAGGTGCTGGTCGAACGTGTCGTCCAGCTTATCCATGACGGGGTGACCGGCATGGACCTCTTGGAGGTCTTCCTCCGACGATGCATCCATCCGCTTCAAGCTCGAGACCATCCGATGTGGTTGTATTCTAGCACTGAGGACACCACTCGGATCCACCTGGAGGAGATTGACGATGCCACGCTGGAGAGGTGGCTGGCGAGCATCACAGGGAACAAAGACAACCCCCGAGGAGCCAGGAGGATTCCTCCACTCGACCAATCATACGAAGCAGACAAGGTCCAATTCTGCATCTCTGACTGCGATCCTGCTTTCTTCATTCCGTTTTCTAAAAATCAGTCGACTGACTTTTTTCTTGTTTGTTGTCTTCTAGGCTACTACTGAGATGTACTCGATGCCCAACGGGGTGCAAGAACAGGCCGAGGAGGGAGAGGCGAGCGGAGGTGAAAGTGAGGAGGAGTGGCAATCTTTTGGCGATGGGGAGGAGGATGACGACGACTCTAGTGAAGAAGAGGAGGAGGAAGTCGATCCTCCTTGCACGGAGAGGCGATCCAAGCTCACCCATGACCCTGCAAACGAGTGTGGTAAAGCTACTACGCGTGTTGGGCAGTCGTCTAAGCGCCCTCGGACGACTTCTCCGGCACCGACTAAAAAGGCGCCGAAGCATCCAAGAGCGGCGCCGTCAAAGCCGCCGAAGGCCTTGCCCAAGATGAGAATGACCATTCCCACCATTTCCGGGTAACATTCGAACTTGTGTTTTCTCATTTATCATGAACAGACTCTTGGTCGACTCATCGAATAACCGACTGGTTTCTGAAATCTGCAGTGCTGCTACCTCCGAGACCTCCATCAAGAACGAAGACCAGGAAATGGAAGACGCTGCCACCTCCAACCTTGGTACGATCTTTGTAGTTTCACTTTTGGTCGATTGGATATTTTATTTTAACTTTGGACTTTTCTTGAAGTTCCTCCTCATGTCATTGATCTCCCTGATGATGACGACGAGGTGCCGCTAAGGCCGAGGAGGAATAGAAAGGTGCCGGCTGGCAAGACCACTCAGACTGCATCAGTGCGTGAAGCACCGGTTCAGGATGGTGGTAATGTTACTCGGAATTCCGTGTCCTTCGCTGTGCCGCTGACGAGTGCTCGACCTTCGTCATCGACTGCTGACCCGCCCTCCCTTTTCGCCACACACCACGTCCCAGAGGACCAAGTGGGTGCTGCTAAGGAGGCTATACACCAGGCGGGGATCATGATGGAGCAGGTGAAGGCGATCCGGGAAGCCAGCCAAGCGACCTATGATGCTAGCTCAGCTCTTCAGAGCAACGTCCAGGTTAGTTGGTCGTTGCCTGTTCTGTTAGGATATGCTATCTGAAGACTTTTCTTTCCGAAGATCTTTGTATCTGTATACCCACTGGGTGTGTCGATTGAGTTTTTGGATTTGTGGGGGCATGCTGAGTGCACCCACTGGGTGTAGTCCCCGAGACTATGGTGGACTGCTGGCAGTCGACTGTAGTCTAATTTCTTCACCCGGTCTGGTTGGACCATGTTGAATGGAATCTTGGAACCAGTGGGGGCACGCTGAGTGCACCCACTGGGTGTAGTCCCCGAGACCATGGTCGACTGCTAGCAGTCGACTAAGGTCTGAAGAGCCTGTATTTTTTTAGATCATGATGAGACCGTGGCTGACTGCTGGCAGTGAGCTATGGTTTAGGATCATAACCTTTTTGTCTCTTTCGGTCGACTAATCAGACCAAGTCGATAGAACCAGTGGGGGCACGCTGAGTGCACCCACTGGGTGTAGTCCCCGAGACTACTGTTGAATATTTTGATTCGGCTATAGTCTTAGAAATGCTATGGTTTTCCTCTTAGTCACTCGGAAGCGACCTATCTTTGATGTTCGTCGATTGACCCTTCGCAGAAATCCTGCGAGCTCATGGCTCGCTATACTGAATTGGAAAACAAACATATCCAGCTCGACCTTGACTTGAAGCTTGTTCAGGAGAACTTTAAGAAGGCGAAGGATGAAGCGAAAGGTATGGTTGGTGAGAATCTTGACGACTATCTTTATCTTTCTGCCCATTCCTGATTCTGTTCTCATTGTCACTTTGCAGATAAAATGAAGGAGGCTCTGAAGAAGAAGGACCATGACCTCGCCGAGGCGCAGAAGGTGGCTTTGGACAAAACGAAGCTTGCGGAAGAAAAACTGGCTTTAGTCGGTAAACTTGAAGAGGAGAACGCCAATCTGAAAGCTGCTCTCGATGCGGCCAACAAGGAGGCCAGCCGTCTGAAGAATGATAAGATAGCTCTGAGTTACAAGGCTAGCGAACTGGCGGGGAAGAAGAACGATCTGGAGGCTTATCTGGGAGGGCTCGCCAAGAAGCTATTCATCATGCTTGAAGGTAATCTCTTCTATCCGACTGACTTGTTATTATCGACTCATCCCAGAACTGTTGGCTTAACTTCTAATTGTGCTTATAGAATTCTGCCAAAACTTCGAGGAGGAGACCAGTCGAGTGGAGACAAGCTTGGACCCCATTAACTCTCCTGTGAAGGACGAAGCCGCTATGAACGTGCTCCGACTAGAATCTCGTGTCGCTGGATTTGTTGACTACCTTGCTCGACTGACGGTTGCGGCGTCGCGAATCGACACGACACTCTGGCCGGGAGAGACGCTTCAAAATGACCTCGAGTCTCTAATGACTCGACTGAATGAAGTTCCAGGTCGAGTGCAAGAATGGAAGAAGTCTTCTGCCAGGTGCGGTGCTGATGTTGCTCTGTCCCTGGTCCGCGTTCATTGCAAGGATGCGCGAGAAGACAAGCTGGCATCCATCAAAGTGGCCAATACCAAGAAGCATGACTTCCAGTCTTTCATGGAGATCTTCATTGCTGCTGCCACTCGTATTGCTGATGGAATCGACCTGGACCAGTTTGTCGCGCCTTCCAGTCCTCCACCCGAGGAGTAAGAAAAACTTCTATGCTTTCCCTTAAATTTGCCTCGGAATGCCGAGTGGTTTTGTAACCGATAAACTTTTACAGGCTTGACGCCTGAGCACTTCTGAATCCGTAGGATGTTATCTGAACTTGGCTTATCGTTGAATACGCTTGCATTTGCCTTTGAGCGAACTTTGTTCTTCACTCGGAATATACTTTTAGTGCTCGAGACGCAGCTCTGAGGTGGAAAGTCCAGTCGACCCGCACTTCATTGCTCTTGCAGGTAGGGATGGAGCACAGATTGCAGTCGACCTGCGTCCTTGCGGATCAAGATGGAGCGCACGTTGTATTTGTGGCATAGCTCCGAAGGAGAAGGCAGCAGTCGACCTGCACCTCATCGTCCTTGCAGAGTGCATGTTGTATTTGTGGCGTAGCTCCGAAGTAGAAGGTAGCTGAGGGAGTCCTGGATTAGGGGGTGTCCAGATGGCCGGACTCCCAGACTATGAAGATACAAGATTGAAGACTTTGTCCCGTGTCCGTATAGGACTTTCCTCGGCGTGGAAGGCAAGCTTGGCGATACGATATGTAGATCTCCTCCCATTGTAACCAACTCTGTGTAACCCTAGCCCTCTCCGGTGTCTATATAAACCGGAGAGTTTTAGTCGGTAGGACGAACAACAATCATACCATAGACTAGCTTCTAGGGTTTAGCCTCTCTGATCTCGTGGAAGATCAACTCTTGTACTACCTGATGGGGTCATGTACCTAGGGTAGGGTCACGGACCTGATCTAAGTACCTTGCCCAAGGACACCCTTAGAAGAGGTCACCTTCCAGTCGACCAACGAGGGACTCACTCGACTGACTTGAAGGACTCGACCACGAAGACTCACTCGACCACCAGAAGGTCAAGAGGCACTCTGCACTACAACGGCCTGTAATTAAGTAGACTTTATGATAGTAAAGACACTTTATGTGGGGCGTTACCAGTAACGCCCCAGACTTAACTCACCTTAAACCCTCTCCTACGTGGGCTGGCTGGGGTCCTGGCGCACTCTATATAAGCCACCCCCCTCCACAGGTAGAGGGGTTCGGCACCTTGTGACTCATATACACATAATCCACTCGACCGCCTCTGGGCTCCGAGACGTAGGGCTTTTACTTCTTCCGAGAAGGGCCTGAACTCGTACATCTCCTGTGTTTACAACCTCTCCATAGCTAGGACCTTGCCTCTCCATACCTACCCCCCACTCTACTGTCAGGCTTAGAACCACGACAGTTGGCGCCCACCGTGGGGCAGGTGTTTTAGCGATTTTGTGGGGAAGTTGCGATTCTTCCGAGTACTTTCATCATGGTGGCTGCTGGAGTTTTGGTCGAGGGTCGAGAGATCCGCCTCGGTGCTCTCACCTTCATCGCCGACGACTCCGCCTGGCTCCAGGAGGCTCCACTCGACGTTGATGCGCTCCCCGTCCGCGGTGCGACGCATTTTCGCGCATGTGTCCGCGGCGTTCTGCTGCGGCAACCGTCGACCCCGTATCGGTCGACTCCTCCATCGTCCACCCTCCCGGTCTCCCGCCAGCGCAAGCGCTCGGGCCGGTCGAGGCTTCAGCGGTGGGTGAGGCACGTGGTGGCTCGCCAGACGGCCACCACTCATGGTGCGGCAATCGAGCCCGACGAATCTCTCTACGGCCTGTTCGATCTGTCGACTGGCTCCGTGGAGACTGCATCCGAGTGCGATAGCAGCGATCCAGCGGCGGAAATCCTGATGGTCGACGGGCCCCACAGTCCCCCTGGCTTCGCCCGTGATGGTGGGGCAGGCGACGGAGGCGACCCCGCACGAGACCATGAAGAGTACCAGCCCGAGCCACTCGACTCTCTGCAAAGAGAGGAACTTCGCCGCAGGAACGTGGATGCCCTGCGTACACCCATCGCAGGAGAAACCCCCGAGGCTCGCGCCTTGGAGGAGGCACGTTTGGCCAACTTGGCCGAACGCACTCGACTGGAGAATCTTCAGCGAGCACTCGACGAGCGCGCGCGGTAACGAGTTCCCGACAACAGTCGACGTCAACTCTTCCCGCCGACTCAGGTATATCGAACCCCAATCCAGAATTTAGCAGCTGCGACCCGTATAGCAGAGTCTATCCAGCCTTCTCAGTCGGAAGCTGGCAGAGGCTTGATGTAGATCAGGGATCTGCTCCGGGCAGCAGGAGATCAGAATTCGGCCGTGTCGCAGTCGCGCAACAAAATTCACAGTCGATCCGTCGCTGCGAATACGGTTCAGTCGGCTCACAGCCCCAGATCGCCTCCGCGGCATGAAGGGCGCGAGAATCGGCGAGACCAATATGGTGACCGACTCGACCGAGATGATAGGCGTCGAGTGCCCAATTCCCCTCCGAGGGGTGGATCTTACACTCCTCGGCAGCAAGATGACAGGCGTCAGCTCAGTGCGGGGCGAAGAGTTCCAGTCGACCCCAGAGAACCAGGCTTCGACGCGCGATCCATTATCGTGCAAGGTTTGGTCGACCGGAACAGAGCCCATCGAGGTGGACTCGACAGAGATGCGCCCACAAGCAGTCGAGTGCATGTTTCTGGTCCTGAATGTTTCAGCAGAGCTATCAGAGCCGCAGTTATCCCCCCCAATTTCAGGTTGGCAACAGGAGTCAGCAAGTTCACTGGTGAGTCCAAGCCTGAAACTTGGCTTGAGGACTACCGAGTGGCGGTTCAGATTGGTGGTGGGAACGATGAGGTGGCCATGAAGCATTTGCCCCTCATGCTGGAAGGTTCTGCCAGGGCATGGTTGACTCAATTACCTCCTAGCAGCATTTACACTTGGGAAGATCTGTCCCGAGTGTTCATTAGAACATTTGAAGGAACTTGCAAGCGACCAGCTGGACTGACAGAGTTGCAAGTCTGAGTGCAGAAGACCAATGAGACTCTCAGAGAGTATATTCAGAGATGGATCACTTTACACCACACTGTGGAGAATGTGTCTGATCATCAGGCAGTCTGCGCCTTTAAAGATGGCGTCAAGAACAGAGAATTAAGTTTGAAATTTGGTCGAACCGGTGACATGACCTTGAGTCGGATGATGGAGATTGCTACCAAGTACGCCAACGGCGAAGAAGAAGACCGACTCCGAAGCGGCAAGCACAAGCCGAGTCAGTCGGAAAAAGGAAACACCAGTCGGAAACAGAAGCGGAAGGCTGAACCGGTAGTTCCTGGAGAGGCTCTGGCCGTGACTCAAGGAAAGTTTAAAGGGAAACCATAAGGTTCCTGGAACCCTAAGAAGGTGAAGGATAAAGAAGGGAACGACGTGATGGATATGCCGTGTCACATCCACACGAAGAAAGACGAAGAGGGGAATATCATCTACCCAAAGCACACCACTCGCCAATGTCGACTCCTGATCCAGCAGTTTCAGGGAAAACAGTCTAAGGACAAGGAGAAGGAGTCGGACAAGGCCGAAGACAAGGAGGACAGTGAGGAAGGATATCCGCATATCAACTCCACTCTGATGATCTTTGCAGATGTGGAAAGCAAGAGTCGATTGAAAGTCATTAACCGAGAAGTGAACATGGTTGCCCCAGCAAAAGCAAATTATCTGAAATGGTCCCAAATACCCATCACATTCAACCAATCTGATCACCCGACTCATATTGCCACCCCTGGGAGGCAAGCTTTGGTGGTCGATCCAGTTGTCGAAGGCACTCGACTGACAAAAGTGCTGATGGACGGTGGAAGCGGGCTGAATTTGTTGTATGCAGACACACTGAAAGGAATGGGCATTCCGATGTCCCGACTGAGCACTAGTAACATGAGCTTTCATGGAGTTATACCAGGGAAGAAAGCCGAGTCACTCGGCCAAATAGCTCTGGACGTGGTGTTTGGTGATTCGAAACATTTTCGCAAAGAAAAGTTGACGTTTGAGGTCGTGGATTTTCAGAGTGCATATCATGCCATTTTGGGGAGACCAGCTTACGCACGGTTCATGGCTCGACCATGTTACGTGTACCTCAAATTGAAGATGCCCGGCCCCAAAGGAGTGATCACTGTCACCGGTGATCGGAAAAAGGCAGAAGAGTGCTTTCAGAAGGGCTCAAAGATTGCCGATTCCCAGGTGACAGCGGTCGAGTTCGAGGAATACAAGCAAAACGCAGATCCGAGTGACTTGCTACGATCCAAGAAACCCGCCACAGAGTCTGCATTTCAGTCGTCCGGTGAGACGAAGCCTGTTCACATTCACCCGACCGACCCCGATGCCGCCCCGACCCGCATGTCCACAACACTCGACCCAAAATAGGAAGAAGCGCTCATCCAGTTCCTCCGTGAGAACTGGGACATTTTTGCATGGAAGTCCGTTGACATGCCAGGTGTTCCCAGGGGACTGGCTGAGCATCGCCTAAGAGTCGACTCATCAGCAAAACCAGTCAAAGAGCATCTTCGGCGGTCCGCCATCCAGAAGAGAAAAGCCATTGGTGAGCAAGTGGCTCGACTGTTGGCGGCAGGATTTATCCGAGAGATATACCACTCCGAGTGGCTCGCTAATGTCATCATGGTTCCTAAGAAGGACAAGTCGCTCCGAATGTGCATTGATTTCAAGCACATCAACCGGGCCTGCCTGAAAGATCATTTTCCTCTCCCTCGCATAGATCAAATTGTTGACTCGACCGCGGGATGCGAGAGATTATCTTTTCTAGATACCTATTCCGGGTACCACCAAATCCGTCTGTACGGACCCGACGAGGTAAAAACAGCTTTCATCACTCCATTCGGGTGCTTCTGCTATATCACCATGCCGTTCGGCCTCAAGAATGCCGGAGCCACATTTATGCGAATGATTCAGAAGTGTCTACTCACTCAAATCAGTCGGAATGTGGAAGCATATATGGATGATATCGTTGTCAAATCACGAAAAGGTTCTGACCTGCTCGCTGATCTCGCCGAAACATTTGCCAACCTCAGAAGGTATGATATCAAGCTCAATCCATCAAAGTGCACATTTGGAGTTCCAGGTGGCAAGTTACTCGGTTTTCTCGTTTCCGAACGGGGAATCGACGCTAATCCAGAGAAGATCGGAACTATTCTCCGAATGAAACGCCCTGTGCGAGTGCACGATGTCCAGAAGCTTACTGGATGCTTGGCCGCATTAAGTCGATTCATCTCACGACTCGGTGAAAAGGCATTGCCTCTTTACCGACTGATGAAGAAGGCAGACAAGTTCGAGTGGACTCCAGAAGCTGATGCAGCGTTTGCCGAGCTAAAAGCTCTGCTCTCCACCCAGCCGGTGCTTGCTGCTCCAATCAGCAAAGAGCCTCTGTTGCTCTATATCGCAGCCACAGGACAAGTCGTCAGTACTGTGCTTACGGTCGAGCGGGAAGAAGAAGGAAAAGCTCTCAAAGTTCAGCGCCCAGTGTATTATTTGTCTGAAGTCTTGACTCCATCCAAGCAGAGATATCCTCATTATCAGAAGCTTGTGTATGGAATATACATGACCACAAAGAAGGTTGCTCATTACTTCTCTGATCATTCCATCACAGTCGTCAGCGACGCTCCACTATCAGAGATTTTGCACAACAGAGATGCAACTGGTCGAGTGGCCAAATGGGCGATTGAACTTCTTCCCCTTGATATCAAGTTCGAGGCCAAGAAAGCCATTAAGTCCCAGGCAATAGCAGATTTCCTCGCTGAGTGGATTGAACAGCAGCAGCCGACAGAAGTTCACTCGGAGCATTGGACCATGTTCTTTGATGGCTCTAAGATGTTGAATGGTTCCGGTGCTGGGGTTGTCCTGGTTTCCCCCAGAGGAGATAAGCTCAGATATGTGCTCTAGATTCACTTTGATTCCTCCAACAATGAGGCAGAATATGAGGCCCTCTTATATGGGTTGCGCATGGCCATTTCACTCGGCGTCCGCCGCCTGATGGTCTATGGCGACTCGGATTTAGTGGTCAACCAAGTGATGAAGGACTGGGACGTGAGAAGCCCAGCCATGACTGGATACTGCAGTGCAGTGAGGAAGCTGGAAAAGAAGTTCGAGGGGTTGGAGCTCTATCATATACCCCGACTGAAAAATCAAGCAGCTGATGATCTAGCAAAGATAGGTTCCAAGAGAGAAGCCATTCCGAGTGGTGTGTTCTTGGAGCATATACACACTCCGTCAGTCAAAGAAGATCCTTTCACCGAAGAAGCTCCACAGCCCAAGAGTGCCACAGATCCGACTGAGGTTGAAGTCCCAGCGGTGGTTGACTTGATCATGGAGGTCTTGGTGGTCATTCCCGACTGGACAGTTCCATATATCGCGTATATCCTGAGAAAAGAGCTTCCGGAGGATGAGGAAGAGGCTCGACAGATCGTCCGTCGATCTAAGGCCTTTACCGTAATCAAAGGACAATTATACAAAGAAAGCGCGACTGGAGTTGGTCAGAAGTGCATAACACCAGAAGAAGGTCGACTCATCCTCAATGATATCCACTCGGGGACCTGTGGTCATCATGCGTCCTCTCGGACCATCATGGCCAAAGCATACCGAGCCGGGTTTTACTGGCCAAAGGCGAATGAGATGGCAAAGGAGATAGTGGATAAGTGCGAGGGATGTCAGTTCTACTCGAATATGTCGCACAAGCCTGCATCGGTTCTGAAGACCATCCCACTCGTCTGGCCTTTCGTAGTATGGGGGTTGGACATGGTCGGTCCTTTGAGAACAGGACGAAGCGGCTTCACGCATGTACTGGTGGCAGTCGACAAGTTCACCAAGTGGATCGAGGCTAAACCAATCAAGAATCTTGACACCGGTACTGCTGTTAGCTTCACCAGGGAACTAATATTCAGATATGGAGTCCCGCACAACATCATTACGGATAATGGATCAAACTTTGACTCGGAGGAATTCAGGGATTTCTGTAATTCTCAAGGCACACGGGTCGACTACGCTTCAGTCGCCCATCCGCAGTCGAATGGACAAGCAGAGCGAGCCAATGGCCTGATTCTCAAGGGATTAAAACCCCGACTGATGCGTGATCTCAAGCATGCAGCTGGAGCTTGGGTCGACGAACTTCCCTCGGTGCTTTGGGGACTGCGGACCACACCTAATCGGTCGACTGGAAGAACTCCATTCTTCTTGGTCTACGGAGCTGAAGCAGTCTTGCCGAGCGATCTTCTCCACAATGCTCCTCGAGTTGAAATCTACAACGAAGCAGAAGCTGAACAAGCGCGGCAAGACGCAGTCGACCTTTTAGAGGAAGAAAGGGAGATGGCTCTGATCCGGTCGACCATCTACCAACAAGATTTGCGTCATTTCCACGCCAGAAATGTGAGAGGTCGAGCCTTCCAGGAAGGAGATTTGGTTCTCCGAGTGGATCAGCACAAACCACACAAGCTTGCTCCTTCTTGGGAAGGTCCCTTCATCGTCACCAAGGTTCTCCACAACGGGGCGTACCGTCTTTACAACGTCGAGCATAATATCGACGAGCCACGAGCTTGGAACGCGGAACTACTCCGCCCATTTTACACTTAAGGTTTATCACTCGGATGAGTTGCAATAAAGTACTTCTGTAGTTCATGGACCTCAAAATAATAGTGTCATAGTTCCTCCATAATTTTTGTCACTTTTTATTTTTGTCCAATAAAATTCCCCCTCAGTGGGTGACTTAGCCGCGAATCCGTTTCGCCTAAGTTTGTAAAAATCCTACCGAGTGGTGAGCCAGACTCCCACTCGGAGGCTTAGCTGCGAATCCGTTTCGCCTAAGTTATTGAAATCCTACCGAGTGGTAAGCCAGACTTCCACTCGGAGGCTTAGTTGCGAATCCGTTTCGCCTAAGTTATCGAAATCCTACCGAGTGGTAAGCCAGACTTCCACTCAGGGGTTTAGCTGCAGCCCTGTGCTCGCCTAAGTTATAAAAATCCTACCGAGTGAAGAGCAAACCTCTCACTCGGGGGCTTAGCTGCAGTCCAAGAACTCGCCTAAGTTATCGAAATCCTACCGAGTGAAGAGCAAACCTCTCACTCGGGGGCTTAGCTGCAGTCCAAGAACTCGCCTAAGTTATCGAAATCCTACCGAGTGAAGAGCAAACCTCTCACTCGGGGGCTTAGCTGCAGTCCAAGAACTC
>NC_041381.1:86262647-86263304 GCF_002162155.2 Triticum dicoccoides
ACTCGGATGAGTTGCAATAAAGTACTTCTGTAGTTCATGGACCTCAAAATAATAGTGTCATAGTTCCTCCATAATTTTTGTCACTTTTTATTTTTGTCCAATAAAATTCCCCCTCAGTGGGTGACTTAGCCGCGAATCCGTTTCGCCTAAGTTTGTAAAAATCCTACCGAGTGGTGAGCCAGACTCCCACTCGGAGGCTTAGCTGCGAATCCGTTTCGCCTAAGTTATTGAAATCCTACCGAGTGGTAAGCCAGACTTCCACTCGGAGGCTTAGCTGCGAATCCGTTTCGCCTAAGTTATCGAAATCCTACCGAGTGGTAAGCCAGACTTCCACTCGGGGGCTTAGCTGCAGCCCTGTGCTCGCCTAAGTTATAAAAATCCTACCGAGTGAAGAGCAAACCTCTCACTCGGGGGCTTAGCTGCAGTCCAAGAACTCGCCTAAGTTATCGAAATCCTACCGAGTGAAGAGCAAACCTCTCACTCGGGGGGCTTAGCTGCAGTCCAAGAACTCGCCTAAGTTATCGAAATCCTACCGAGTGAAGAGCAAACCTCTCACTCGGGGGCTTAGCTGCAGCCCTGTGCTCGCCTAAGTTATAAAAATCCTACCGAGTGAAGAGCAAACCTCTCACTCGGGGGCTTAGCTGCAGCCCTGTGCTC
>NC_041381.1:86263578-86278343 GCF_002162155.2 Triticum dicoccoides
CTACCGAGTGAAGAGCAAACCTCTCACTCGGAGGCTTAGCTGCAGTCCAAGCACTCGCCTAAGTTATAAAAATCCTACCGAGTGAAGAGCAAACCTCTCACTCGGAGGCTTAGTTGCAGCCCTGTGCTCTCCTAAGTTATCGAAATCCTACCGAGTGAAGAGCAAACCTCTCACTCGGAGGCTTAGCTGCAGCCCAGTGCTCGCCTAAGATATAAAAATCCTACCGAGTGCTAAGCCGGACTTCCACTCGGAGGCTTAGCTGCAGTCCAAGTACTCGCCTAAGTTATCAAAATCCTACCGAGTGAAGAGCAAACCTCTCACTCGGAGGCTTAGCTGCAGCCCAGTGCTCGCCTAAGTTATAAAAATCCTACCGAGTGGTAAGCCGGACTTCCACTCGGAGGCTTAGTCACAGCCCAGTGCTCGCCTAAGTGGACTAAGGAATAAGTCGAGTGCAGTAAAGGCGCCCTGCTTTGAACCTGCAAAAGACATTTCGAGCCAAAAGCAATCATATTCAAGCACCAAATTCAAGTTCGAATCGATATCTAAAGGAACCGAAAGTGCTCAGGCGTTAAGCCCGTTAAGGTTTATCGGTTACAATTCCACTCGGCATACCGAGGCAAATTTAAAGCGTCGAGCTAGAAGAAGTTTTTTACTCCTCCTGTGGAGGGCTGGAAGGTGCAACAAATTCATCAAGATCAATTCCGTCTGCGATCCGAGTGGCAGCTGCAAGGAAAGTTTCCATAAAGGACCTGAAGTCGTGTTTCTTGGTGTTGGCCACCCGGAGGGCCGCCAGCTTCTCTTCTCGCGCATCTTTGCAGTGGACTCGGGCCAGACACAGAGCAACATCTGCACCGCACCGAGCCGAGGACTTTTTCCATTCCTGCACTCGACCAGGGATCGTGTTCAAGCGAGCCATCAGCGACTCAAGGTCATTCTGAAGTGTCTCCCCGGGCCAGAGCGTCGAGTCAATGCGAGATGTGGCGACCTTCAGCCTTGCGAGATAGTCCACGGCAGCTGCAACACGGGATTCCAGTCGGAAAACATCCATGGCAACTTCGTCGTTCACCGGAGAATTGACGGGGTCGAGGTTTGGCTCCAGCCGGCTAGTTTCTTCTTCAAAGTTTTGGCAAAATTCTGCAAGGACGATCACTGAGTCAAGGGAATGGTCGAATGGAAAAACCACGATTGGAAATGATTGCCGAGCATAGAGGTTTACCTTCAAGCATAAGAAATAGCTTCTTGGCGAGACCACTCAGGAAGGCCTCCAGGTCATTTTTCTTCCCAGTCAACTTACTGACTTGGTCGGTCAGGGCAGCTTTATCAGTTTTCAGTCGACTGACCTCCTTGTTGGCGATCCCAAGAGCAGCTTTCAGATTGGTATTATCTTGTTCAAGCTTGGTGACTGAAGCTAACTTCTCGTCAGCAAGCTTGATCTTCTCAGCTAGTTCAAGGTCTTTCTTCTGTTGGGCCTCCCTTACCTTACCTGCAAGTTACAGCAAGATCAGATTTTGAAACAAACAAGGGGAAAAGCAGTCGTCAGGGTCTCACCAAACATACCTTCGGTCTCCTCCTTTGCCTTCGTCAGCTTCTCCTGGACCAGCTTCAAGTTCAGCTCGAGTTGAGTGTGCTTGTTTTCCAGCTCAGAGTAGCGAGCCACAAGATCACAGGAGTTCTACAAAGAACCAATCGACTAGATGTCAAAAATAATTCACTTCCGAGTGAAAAAGGGAAAAATCACACGTTTCTAAGACTACAGCCGAATACAAGCATTCAACCGTAGTCTCGGGGACTACACCCAGTGGGTGCACTCAGCGTGCCCCCACTAATCCTATTGAAGATCGAGTCGACCAGTCGACCTCAAAAAAAAAAGAGAGATGTATTCTTTAAGACTGTAATCGACTGCCAGCAGTCGACCACAGTCTCGGGGACTACACCCAGTGGGTGCACTCAGCGTGCCCCCACCGGTTTGCGAAATCCAGTCGACATAGTCGAATGACGGAAAGATTGAAATTATAAAGCCTAAGGCCGACTGCCAGCAGTCGACCTTAGCCTCGGGGACTACACCCAGTAGGTGCACTTAGCGTGCCCCCACTAATCCTATTGAAGACAGAGTCGACCAGTCGACCGGATTGTGAAATCCAGTCGACTTGGTCGAATGACAGAAAGACTGAAATTATAAAGTCTAAGGCCGACTGCCAGCAGTCGACCTTAGCCTTGGGGACTACACCCAGCGGGTGCACTCAGCGTGCCCCCGCTAACACGGAGTTTAAATCGACACACCCAGTGGGTGACTACTATAAATTCTGGAAAGGAAACGTTTTTGGTAGCGTATCCTAACAGAACAAATGGTGGTCGACTGACCTGAACATTGCGTTGGAGGGCGGAACTGGCGTCGTAAGCTGCCTGGCTCGCATCCCGGATGGTCTTCAATTGCTCCATCATGATTCCTGCTTGGCGTATCGCCTCCTTCGCCGCGCTAGCTTGGTCCTCTGGGACGTGGTGCGTCGTGAAGAGGGAGGGCTGCGGGGCACTCGTCAGTGGATTTGCGAACGACACGGTGTGTCAAGTGGTGTTCTCTTCCTCCGCAATCAGAGTCTCAGGCGTCGTCACATCTTGGGGCACCTTGCTGGCGGACGCTTTCCTACTCTTTCTGCGCTTCAGCGGTTCCTCATCCTCATCATCATCAGGGAGAGTGATAACAACATTGGGTGGAGCTACAGAGAAGAATCAGGATTAGAGATCATGAGTCAGTCGACTAAAAACGGCGTTAAGAATATAGTACCTGGTTTTGAGGTTGCTGCGTCCTCCATCTCTTGGTCATCAGCCCGGGCTGAGGTCTCAGAAGTAGCAGCACTGCAACTCCAAAGAATCAGTCGACTAACTTCAGCGTCAACCGGAGACAAAGTTCACAGAAAATAAGAAGACTTAAGCAGCATGATTACCCTGATATGGTGGGGATGGACACCTTCATCTTCGGCAGGAGCTTGGTCGGCTTTGACGGAGCTGCCCTGGGCTGCTTCGGCGCCTTTTTAGTCGGCGCCGGAGAGGTGGTCTGAGGGCGCTTGGTCGACTGGGCAGCGGTCGCAACTCCCTTGCCACGTTCAGTTGAAGGGTCGTGGACAAGCTTCGACCGCCTTTTTGAGCGCGGTGGTACGACCTCCTCCTCTTCTTCTTCCTCGTCTTCACCGTCATCTTCATCACCGTCATCATCATCATCGTCATCGTCATCTTCAGCAACGTCCGAGTCCCATTCCTCCTCCTCCTGGCTCTCGCCCCCACTCGCCTCACCCTCCTCAGTCGGGGCTTGTGCTCCATTGGGCATCGAGTACAGCTCGGTGAGGGCCTGGTAGACATCAAGACAAGGATACGTCGACCAATTGGCAGAATAAACAGAAATGAATATGACAAGAACACAGTGGAGAGCAGAGCAGACATACCTTGTTTGGATCACTGTTGTGGTCGAGTGGAGGAATCCTTCTGGCTCCGCGTGGGTTATCCTTGTTTCCGGTAACGGCGGCCATCCATCTTTCCAGAGTGACATCGTCGACTGCTTCTGGATGGACTCGAGTCTCGTCTTCAGTCCCACAGCACAACCACATGCAGTGGCTCCGGAACTGAAGGGGCTGGATACGACGCCTAAGGAAGACCTCCAGGAGATCCATGCCCGTCACTCCCTCCCGAACCAACTGCACCACGCGCTCCATCAACATCTTCACGTCAGCCTTCTCCTCCGGAATCAACTTCAGAGAGGAGGGCTTGTTCACTCGGTCCATGGTAAACTGAGGGAGTCCACTCGACTGCCCCGTCGTCGACTGGTCCTGGCAGTAGAACCAGGTCGACTGCCAGCCTCTGACTGACTCGGGAAAAGTCATGGGTGGGAAGGTGCTCTCATTCCTCACCTGGATCCCCAGGCCCCCACACATTTGGACGACTCGGGTTCTTTCGTCGCCTGGGCTCGCCTTCTTCACGGTCTGAGAGCGACACGTGAATATATGCTTGAACAAGCCCCAGTGCGGTCGACAGCCCAGAAAACCCTCACACATGGACACGAACGCGGCAAGATAGGCGATAGAATTTGGGGTAAAATGGTGGAGCTGCGCTCCAAAGAAGTTCAAGAAACCACAGAAGAAAATACTCGGCGGCAAAGAAAATCCACGATCAACATGGGTGGCCAAGAGCACGCACTCACCCTCTTCTGGCTGGGGCTGCCACTCCTTCCCCGGAAACCTCGCAGCTCCATGGGGGATCAAGCCCTCGTTGGCCATGTCGAGGAGATCTTTCTTTGTGATGGTCGACTGGATCCAATCTCCTTGGACCCAGCCCTTCGGCAGGCGGGATCTGGACGAAGACCCGCCACGACTGGTGGATCTCCCCTTCGCCTTCTCCGTCGCCGACGCCTTCTTCGCGCGTTCCAGCGCCGCCATCTTCTCCTTGGCCATGGTTGCCGGTGAGACGCGCGAGGGGAAGTTGTGCAGAGGCGAGAGCGAGCGCGCTGGGCGGAGACGAAGGGAGCAGGGAGAGAGAATGCTGAGGCACAGTACAAAAACCCTCGCCAGGCGCATTTATAAGGTCCCTTCCGAGTGGATGACGGGTGGGCCCGGTCGATCTAATCATATCCAGGAACAGTTATGCAGGCGGGATACGTGGCGAAGAAAGTGGCGCGGAGATCGAGGCGTCTCTGTCCCGTCCCATCCGAACGCCGCGGTCCGCTCCGCTTCGCGCGCTTCCCCAAATTTCGCATCCCGCGGAATCCGCAAACGGCAGATCGGTCTGTCAGACGCGGGGTTTCCTGCGATCCGTCGCTCGGAGATCGTCGAAGCCCGAAAGATCACTCGACGAAAGAAGACAATGGATCGAGTCGACTGAAGACAGGTTGCTCACTATCGACGAAGAGATTCTTTGGTCCAGGACAACGCACGACCAGTGTGCATAGGTTAATCGGAAACAACATCAACTCCTTCCTCACTCGAAGCCTCAATCCATTCGGGGGCTAATGATGGGGTCATGTACCTAGGGTAGGGTCACGGACCTGATCTAAGTACCTTGCCCAAGGACACCCTTAGAAGAGGTCACCTTCCAGTCGACCAACGAGGGACTCACTCGACTGACTTGAAGGACTCGACCACGAAGACTCACTCGACCACCAGAAGGTCAAGAGGCACTCTGCACTGCAACGGCCTGTAATTAAGTAGACTTTATGATAGTAAAGACACTTTATGTGGGGCATTACCAGTAACGCCCCAGACTTAACTCACCTTAAACCCTCTCCTACGTGGGCTGGCTGGGGTCCTGGCGCACTCTATATAAGCCACCCCCCTCCACAGGTAGAGGGGTTCGGCACCTTGTGACTCATATACACATAATCCACTCGACCGCCTCTGGGCTCCGAGACGTAGGGCTTTTACTTCTTCCGAGAAGGGCCTGAACTCGTACATCTCCTGTGTTTACAACCTCTCCATAGCTAGGACCTTGCCTCTCCATACCTACCCCCCACTCTACTGTCAGGCTTAGAACCACGACACTACCCATATCATCAATATTAATCAAGAAAGAGTAGGGTTTTACCTCCATCGAGAGGGCCCGAACCTGGGTAAAAACATCGTGTCCCTTGTCTCCTGTTACCATCCGCCTAGACACACAGTTCGGGACCCCCCTACCCGAGATCCGCCGGTTTTGACACCGACATTGGTGCTTTCATTGAGAGTTCCTCTGTGTTGTCACCTTTAGGCCCGATGGCTTCTTCGATCATCAACCACGACGCGGTCCAGGGTGAGACTTTTCTCCCCGGACAGATCTTCGTATTCGGCGGCTTCGCACTGCGGGCCAATTCGCTTGGCCATCTGGAGCAGATCGAAAGCTACGCCCCTGGCCATCAGGTCAGGTTTGTAAGTTTAAACTACATGGCCGACATCCGCGGGGACTTGATCTTCGACGGATTCGAGCCACGGCCGATGACGCCGCACTGTCACGATGGGCATGATTTAGCTCTACCGCCGGACAACGCCCAGAGCATCGCTCAGGTGCCCGCTCCGACCATTAGCTCGGAGCCGACTGCGGCAGTTGGGGCCGGACGGCTGGACGCCGCCCCAGGAGCCGCAATCTCTACAGCGATAGAGCTGAACACCAGCCTAGTCCTTTGCGAGGCCTATGACTCTAGGGTGCTGGACTCCATTCCAAATTCCGAACCTTCCGCACCTCTTCTGATCGAACCCGATTGGGCTCCAATCATGGAGTTCACCGCCGCGGACGTCTTTCAGCACTCGCCCTTTGGCAATATCATGAATTCACTAAAGTCTCTCTCTTTGTCAGGAGAGCCCTGGCCGGACTATGGTCAGCATGGTTGGGATGCGGACGACGAAGAAATTCGAAACCCACCCACCACCCACTTCGTAGCCACTATCGACGATTTAACCGACATGCTCGACTTCGAATCCAAAGACATCGATGGTATGGACGCCGATGAAGGAGACAACCAAGAACCAGCACCTATAGGGCACTGGAAAGCCACCTCGTCATATGACATATACATGGTGGACACCCCCAAAGCAGGGGATGGCGATGAAAAAACGGAGGATGATCCCTCCAAGAAGCAACCCAAGCGCCGACGTCAGCGGCGCCGCTCTAAATCCCGCCAAAGCAAAAACGGCGAGTCCGGCACCGGAGACAACAACACCCCGGACAGTGCCGAAGACAACCCAATCCAGCAGGATTCAGCGCAGGAGAACGAGGGAGCCAGCCCTCATGAGAGAGCTGCGGACAGGGAGGTCGAGGACGACAATTATATGCCTCCCTCCGAAGACGAGGCAAGCCTCGACGACAACGAATTCGTCATGCCAGAGGATCCCATCGAACAAGAGCGTTTCAAACACAGGCTTATGGCCACGGCAAGCAGCCTCAAGAAAAAACAGTAGCAGCTTAGAGCTGACCAAGACTTGCTAGCCGACAGATGGACTGAAGTCCTGGCGGCCGAAGAGTATAAACTCGAACGCCCCTCCAAGAGCTACCCAAAGCGCAGGCTGCTACCCCAACTTGAGGAGGAAGCAACTAAACCTACATCACCAGCGTACGATGCGCCCGATCGGCCACCCCGTGGCGGTGATAGAGAGGCCTTCTGGCCCTCGACCCAAGCCGCACCCCGGCACCGCTCAAAAAATACCAGAGCGTGGGGAGACGTAACAGACCTGCGAGACATATTGGAGAATAAGGCAAGGCAAACAAGATCGATCTACGGATCGCGTGGGCGCCCCACATCACGTGACGATAACCGTCACGCCGGATATGATAAATATGGCCAGGCCGAACACAAAATACAAAGCTCATCCGAGCTGCGTCGCGATATAGCCCAGTACAGGGGCGCCGCACACCCACTATGCTTCACAGACGAAGTAATGGATCATCAAATCCCCAAGGGTTTTTAACCCGTAAAAATCGAATCATGCGATGGCACAACAGATCCCGCGGTATGGATCGAGGATTATCTCCTTCATATCCACATGGCCCGTGGTGATGATCTACACGCCATCAAATACCTCCCGCTCAAGCTTAAGGGACCAGCTCGGCATTGGCTTAACAGCCTGCCAGCAGAGTTAATTAGTTGCTGGGAGGACCTGGAATCCGTGTTCCTTGACAACTTCCAGGGCACTTATGTGCGATCACCAGACGCCGATGACCTAAGCCACATAATCCAGCAGCCAGAGGAATCGGCCAGACAATTCTATACATGGTTCCTAACCAAGACAAATCAAATAGTCGACTGTCCGGATGCCGAGGCCCTTGCAGCCTTCAGGCACAGCATCCGAGACGAATGGCTTGCCCGGCACCTAGGACAGGAAAAGCCGAAATCTATGGCAGCCCTCACGACACTCATGACCCGCTTTTGTGCGGGAGAAGACAGCTGGCTAGCTCGTAGCAATAACATAACCAAGAGCCCTGGCAATTCGGATACCAAGGACAACAACGGCAGGTCACGTCGCAACAAGCACAAGCGCCGCATTAACAGCGACAACACTGAGGATACGACAGTTAATGCCGAATTCAGAGGCTCTAAACCCGGTCAGCGGAAGAAGCCATTCAAAAGAAACCCCCCGGGCCCATCCAGTTTAGACCAGATACTCGATCGCTCGTGCCAGATACACGGCACCCCCGAACAACCAGCCAACCACACCAATAGGGATTGTTGGGTGTTCAAGCAGGCAGTCAGGTTAAGTGCCGAAATCAGAGACAAGGGGCTGCATAGTGATGACGAGGAGGGGCCCCGGCCGCCGAACAACAGAGGACAGAAGGGTTTCCCCCCGCAAGTGCGGACGGTGAACATGATATACGCAACCCATATCCCCAAAAGGGAGCGGAAGCATGCTCTCAAGGATGTCTATGCGTTGGAGCCGGTCGCCCCAAAGTTCAACCCATGGTCCTCCTGCCCGATCACTTTTGATCGAAGGGACCACCCCACTAGCATCCGTCACGGCGGATTCGCCGCATTGGTCCTAGACCCAATCATTGACGGATTTCACCTCACCAGAGTCCTCATGGATGGCGGCAGCAGCCTAAACCTGCTTTATCAGGATACAGTGCGGAAAATGGGTATAGATCCCTCAAGGATTAAACCCACAAAGACAACCTTTAAAGGAGTCATACCAGGTGTAGAAGCCAACTGTACTGGCTCGGTTACACTCGAAGTGGTCTTCGGATCCCCGGATAATTTCCGAAGCAAAGAGTTAATCTTCGACATAGTCCCATTCCGCAGTGGCTATCATGCCCTGCTCGGACGAACCGCATTCGCGAAATTCAATGCGGTGCCGCACTACGCATATCTCAAGCTCAAGATGCCAGGCCCTCGCGGAGTCATTACTGTAAATGGAAACACCGAACGCTCCCTCCGAACGGAGGAGCATACGGCGGCCCTGGCGGCGGAAGTTCAAAGTAGCCTATCAAGGCAATTCCCCAATCCGGGTGTCAAGCGTCCGTACAACGTCAAGCGCGCCCGAAGTAACCTACAACAAAACCGGTTGGCACGCTCCGAGCAAGCATAGCAGTGTGGCCCCAACCCCAGCCCTCGCCAGATGGCGATAGCGGTACCACACGTACATAGCTACGCTTTGGAAATACCATGGGCATAAGGGGAGGGGCACAACTACGGCACTCCCAGAATGCGGCTTAACCGCACTAGGGGCTCCCTATTCTGCCGTTTTCTTTTTTTTATTACTTTCAGGACCCAGCTATCCGGAAGGCCTATCTGGCAATACACTCGCCGAACACACGATGCAACAGCCAGGGAGAGCACAAGCCATGTCAAATGTCCAGGTGGTCTCTATAACGAGCTAAATACCCATTTTACTTAAAAGTCTGACAGCTTGCCCCTGGAGGGGGATATGTCAAATAATCCCACCCCTTGCTTACTCCACTATTTGTATCGTTCTGCTTTCATAGCAGCCCCCTTTAATAAACAATATATAGCTCTTATCTATTACTGTATTCATCTATTTTTATACAAATATGTTCAGTCATGACATTTTGCAACCGTACACTCTGGTACGGCCAATACACCAGGGGCTTCAGCACCCCATAACACTGTGTGCGAAGACCGAACACTCTCCTGAGTGCGGCACCCCGAACTTATAGCACTATATGCATCGGGTCCGAATCATGTCTTGGGTCAATAGTTGGGTTTGCCGGGCTCCCATGTTTTGGTACCTTATGTTCCGCAATGTTGGCTAAGGTAGTGCTGGGAGAACTACTGCGATTGTGCCCCAGTTGAGCTGGGTTAACACCTCAGTAGAGAAAGCTAAAACTGACCGTCATGATAATGCGAGAGACCGGTCGCTGTTCGCGAGGTTTTTCGAGTCCCTAAATACTTATGCCGCTTTGAGCGAGGAGCCGGATTTATCTGGCCCAGGCGTGGATAGCGCCCCTAACTCGGTCTTCCGAATACTAGGGGCTTCGCCGAAATTTAAAATTATAGAATTCTATGGCTAAGTGAGAGTGATAAAGCACTACAAGCCCGATGGCCTTGTTCGTTGTGCTGAGCGCCTCCCTAGATGGACCCAAGAATGGGAACAAGAGCGCTCAGGTTTATCCCGAACACCCCAGCACTCGTGGCATGGGGGCAGAAGCCGATGACTTGCATCTCTCAGATTTGATAAACGGCCACACAGAAGGTAATATTTTAAATTAACAAGCGTTGCTTAGCGCATATGAACAAAGTTTTCAGCGCACAGGATAACAGATGCGAGTCTACTCAAAAATTACATCTTTGGAGCATTCACCCGCTATAATGCGGGCACCCTTCAGGACGCCCTCATAATACATCTCGGGCTTGCGATACTCCTTGCCCAGCGGTGGCGGGTCCGTCACAAGCTTCTCGGCGTCCATCTTCCCCCAGTGCACTTTAGAACAGGCAAGGGCCCAACGGGCACCTTCAATACAGACGGAGCGCTTGATGACTTCAATCCAGGGACAAGCGTCCACCAGCCGCCGCACCAGACCGAAGTAGCTCCTAGGCATGGCTTCTCCAGGCCAGAGCCGAACTATGAGGCCCTTGATGGCCTGTTCGGCCACCTTGTGGAGCTCGACCAACTGCTTCAGCTGGTCGCTCAGGGGCACCGGATGTCCGGCCTCAGCATATTGAGACCAGAACACCTTTTCCATCGAGCTCCCCTCCTCGGCGCGGTAGAACGCGGCAGCATCAGACACACTACTGGGCAGATCGGCGAATGCTCCTGGAGAGCTCCGGATTCGGGTAAGTAACAAATAATTCACTTTATAAGCTTGCTTTGCATAAAGAATGCCTTACCCACCGCTATCTTCTTTATCGCCTCGATCTCCTGGAGGGCCTTCTGGGCTTCGGCCTTAGCGGTTTTGGCACTCTCAAGAGCCAAGGCGAGCTCGGACTCTCGAGTCTTCAAGTCACGCTCCAAACTCTTGTTTTTCTCCATGAGAGCCTGGAGCTCTAGCCGCACCTCTGCCACCCGCGCCTCCTATTTCTCTCGCTCGGTGCACTCCAAGGCTGCACTGTTTTCGGCCTTGGACACAGCCTCCTTCAGGGTCGCCACCTCGGTCGTGGTCCCTGCAACATTCACGTTGGTCCTGTCATTATTTGCAACCAGGTATTTCTATATACATTTACATAAGGTATTGCGTACCCTCCTTGTCCTCGAGCTGCTTCATGGCACGACCGAGCTTGTTCTCGGACCGCTCGAGGCTATTCTTCAATATATCGACCTCCGCAGTCAATGCGGCAGAGGTCAGCAGCGCCACCTGCATTCCCATATTGACACATTTATGTTAGACTCCTACGTACATCTTTTTAGATCCTCAGCTCGGCTTTCCTTTTCGAACGCCGAACTGAGCATCAGGGGCTACTGTCTATGCGGTAACATTCTTATATGTTTTACATACCTCGAAGCCTGTTAGCAGGCTGGTACAGGCTTCTGTCAGTCCGCTCTTGGCGGACTGAACCTTCTGAATCACTGCACTCATAACAGTGCGGTGCTCCTCGTTGATGGAGGCGCTGTTAAGCACCTCTACCAAATTGTTCGGTGTCTCCGGTTGGACAGAGGCCGCCGGCGTCGTAGGCATGCCTTTCTTACAAAGGCGCCGCCTGCCGGACTCTAGAACCGTTGTTGATTCCGGAGCTGTGTCCGGCCCAGGGCCGGACTTAGATCCCTCTGGGGTTTTACCCCCTTTGGGCCTGGAGTCCGGGAGGTTGCCTTGTGGCGCCTCGAGGACCACCTCCTCCTGGTTTAGCCCCTTTTGGGACTCCACCTCAGTGTTGTCTATAGGGAGAGGGGAGGAGGTCGTCAGAAGTGAAGCGCTATTCACATCCGACGAGTCCAGGGAGCCGCTCGATAAATCGCCGAGCTGAGCCCGGGGCGGACTGCATAATTGAATTCAGCGTCAGAAGGTACCATACATCAAAGGAGCGCCATAAGTTATTCTGGTATCCGGATACTTACGATCTTGCCAGGGGCTTGACCCTGGATGGCCATTCCTCCCCGTCGTCTTCGGCATCGGAGGCATAGTCCGGCAGAAGGGTCCTCCCCTTCTTGGACCCTCCGGCCTCCCCAGTTGGGGCGGCCTTCCTCTTGTTTCCTCCCCTCGCGAGAGGGGGAGAGGCTTCTTCTTCTTCTTCTTCTTCTTCTTCTTCTTCTTCTTCTTCTTCTTCTTCTTCTTCTTCTTCTTCTTCTTCTTCTTCTTCTTCTTCTTCTTCTTCCTCCTCCTCCTCCTCGTCCTTGGAGGCGAAGGGTGCTTTGGGGTTGTCGGGCGATGAATCCGACACCACCAGGCGCCGGGAACTCTTTCGGGTCCCCGTGGACTTCTTCTTGGCCTTCTTCTTCAGCACCACGTGAGGTGCCAGAACCATCAGCTTCGTCAAGCGCGCGTCTGCTGGGCCTTCGGGCAAAGGGGCCGGGCAGTCAAACTGCCCGGATGTCCTCTTCTAGTCCTGTCAAAGGAGCAGGAGTTTAGATCCTGCATGGAATCAAACCATGAAAATCAAGTGTCCCGAGAAAGACTAAAGGCGAGCTTACTTCGGTGGCTTGGCGCTTGGCGCAGAATCCGCGATCCTCGGTGACGGGTGGGGAGACCTCGGAGCTCTTGAATAGCACCTTCCAAGCATCCTCGTGCTTTGTGTCGAAAAGCCGGGACAGAGTCTGGTGCTGGGCCGGGTCGAACTCCCACAAGGTGAAGGCCCGTCGTTGACACGGGAGAATCCGGCGGAAGAGCATGACCTGGACTACGTTGACAAGCTTAACCTTCTTGTTCACTAGGTCTCGGACGCAGGTTTGGAGTCCGGTCACCTCTTCCGGACTACCCCACAACAGGCATGTCTTCTTCCAAGATGTGAGCCGAGTGGGGATACCGGATCGAAATTCGGGGGCCGCTACCCATTCAGGGTCACGCGGCTCGGTGATATAGAACCACCCCGATTGCCATCCTTTGATGGTCTCTACAAAGGCACCCTCGAGCCATGTGACGTTGGCTATCTTGCCCACCATGGCGCCTCCGCACACCGCTTGACGTCCTCCCACGACCTTCGGCTTGACACTGAAGATCTTCAGTCATAGGCCAAAGTGAGGCTGGATGCGGAGGAAGGCCTCGCATACGATGATGAATGCCGAAATGTTGAGGATGAAGTTCGGGGCCAGATCGTGGAAGTCCAGGCTGTAGTAGAACATGAGCCCTCGGACGAACAGGTGAAGAGGAAAGCCCAGTCCGCGGAGGAAATGAGGGAGAAACACGACCCTCTCATGGGGTCTAGGGGTGGGGATGAGTTGCCCCTCCTCAGGAAGCCGGTGCGCGATGTCGTCAGACAAGTATCCGGCCTTCCTCAACTTTTTGATTTGCCCCTCCGTGACCGAGGAGGCCATCCATCTACCTCCCGCTTCGGACATGATTGGAGAAAGGTCAAGGTGGGAAGTGCGGACTTGGGCGCTGGAGTTCGAGTGCGCGGATGGACAAGCAAGGGAGGAAGAAGGCGTGAATGGAAAGGGTGGATCCTTATCCCCTTATATGGGCGGCCGAGACTATGAGCCCCCACGAGCCTAATAAAACTCGCTTATCTCCCAAGCGCCGCGGTTAATGGCGCGGTTGGGTTACCCACACCCGTATTGATGAGAATCCCGGAATAAGGGGACACGATCTCTGCTTTGACAAGACGTGCCAAGGAAACCGCCTCGCTAAACGCGCTGAGGTGGAACAGTAAAACGATTCGAATACAGGCCTGGCCGTGGCATGATGTCACGCTGCGGAACACGTCAGCAGATTAGATTTGTGCGGATATTATTCTCTCTACGGTGGCATGTGGAACTTATTTTACAGAGCCAGACACTATCCTTGTGTTCAACATCTTCTGTGAGGTATTCGGAGGAGGAACCCGCCTTGCAATGCCGAAGACAAATTTGCGCGCCAGACTCGTCGTCATTGAAGCCTGGTTCAGGGGCTACTGAGGGAGTCCTGGATTAGGGGGTGTCCGGATGGCCGGACTATGACCTTTGGCCGGACTCCCGGACTATGAAGATACAAGATTGAAGACTTTGTCCCGTGTCCGGATAGGACTTTCCTTGGCGTGGAAGGCAAGCTTGGCGATACGATATGTAGATCTCCTCCCATTGTAACCGACTCTGTGTAACCCTAGCCCTCTCCGGTGTCTATATAAACCGGAGAGTTTTAGTCCGTAGGACGAACAACAATCATACCATAGGCTAGCTTCTAGGGTTTAGCCTCTCTGATCTCGTGGTAGATCAACTCTTGTACTACCCATATCATCAATATTAATCAAGCAGGAGTAGGGTTTTACCTCCATCGAGAGGGCCCGAACCTGGGTAAAAACATCGTGTCCCTTGTCTCCTGTTACCATCCGCCTAGGCGCACAGTTCGGGACCCCCTACCCGAGATCCGCCGGTTTTGACACCGACAGTAGCAGTCGACCTGCACTTCGTCGTCCTTGCGGATCGGAATGGAGTTCATACTTAGGCGGGTACTGGACTGCAGCTAAGCCCCTGAGTGGGAGGGTTGCTCTCCACTCGGTAGGATTTTCAAATACTTAGGCGAGTACTGGACTGCAGCTAAGCCCCCGAGTGGGAGGTCTACTCTCCACTCGGTAGGATTTTCAAATACTTAGGTGAGTACTGGACTACAGCTAAGCCCCCGAGTGGGAGGTCTGCTCTCCACTCAGTAGGATTTTCAAATACTTAGGCGAGTACTGGACTGCAGCTAAGCCCCTGAGTGGGAGGTCTACTCTCCACTCGGTAGGATTTTCAAATACTTAG
>NC_041381.1:86278853-86288016 GCF_002162155.2 Triticum dicoccoides
CTGCTCTCCACTTGGTAGGATTTTCAAATACTTAGGCGAGTACTGGACTACAGCTAAGCCTCCGAGTGGGAGGTCTGCTCTCCACTCGGTAGGATTTTCAAATACTTAGGCGAGTACTGGACTGCAGCTAAGCCCCCCGAGTGGGAGGTCTGCTCTCCACTTGGTAGGATTTTCAAATACTTTGGTGAGTACTGGACTGCAGCTAAGCCCCCGAGTGGGAGGTCTGCTCTCCACTCGGTAGGATTTTAAAATACTTAGGCGAAATGGATTCGGAGCTAAACCTCCGAGTGAGAGGCTTGCTTGTCACTCGGTAGGATTTTTAGATACTTAGGCGAAACGGATTTGCAGCTAAGCCACCCACTGGGGGATTTCTCACGAAAACAAAAGCAACAACAATCACTGGGAAAATTATAACACTCTTGTCTTTGATAAATAAACTACAGAGGTACTTTTTATTACATCTCATCCGAGTGAGTACTTAAGTATAAAAGGGGCGGAGCAGCTCCGCATTCCAAGCTCGTGGCTCATCAATCTGGCGATCGACATCGTAAAGACGGTATGCTCCATTGTGGAGAACTTTGGTGACGATGAAGGGGCCTTCCCAAGTAGGAGCGAGCTTGTGCGGTTTCTGTTGATCCACTCGGAGGACCAAGTCTCCTTCTTGGAAGGCTCGACTCTTCATGTTTCTGGCATGGAATCGACGCAAGTCTTGCTGATAGATAGTCGATTGGATCATGGCCATCTCTCTTTCTTCTTCTAGAAGGTCGACTGCGTCCTTCCGGGCTTGTTCTGCTTCATCTTCAGAGTAGAGCTCGACTCGGGGTGCATTGTGAAGCAGGTCACTCGGCAGAACTGCTTCAGCTCCATAGACCAGAAAGAATGGAGTTAGTCCAGTCGACCAATTAGGAGTGGTCCTCAATCCCCAAAGAACTGAAGGAAGTTCGTCGACCCACGCGTCTGCTGCGTGCTTGAGATCACGCATCAACCGGGGGTTTAGTCCTTTGAGAATTAGGCCGTTTGCTCTTTCTGCTTGTCCATTCGACTGGGGGTGGGCGACGGAAGCGTAGTCGACTCGCGTGCCTTGAGAAGCACAAAAGGCTCTGAATTGGTCAGAATCGAAGTTTGACCCATTATCAGTGATGATGTTGTGCGGAACTCCATATCTGAATATCAACTCTCTGATGAAGCTGCTAGTAGTGCTGGCATCAAGATTCTTGATAGGCTCAGCTTCAATCCACTTAGTGAACTTGTCGACTGCCACCAGTACATGGGTGAAGCCGCTCCTGCCAGTTCTCAGTGGTCCAACAATATCTAATCCCCAAACAGCAAAGGGCCAGACGAGTGGAATGGTCTTCAAGGCTGAGGCGGGTTTGTGCGACATATTGGAATAGAACTGACATCCTTCGCACTTGTCGACTATCTCCTTTGCCATTTCATTCGCCCTTGGCCAGTAAAACCACGCTCGGTATGCTTTAGCCACAATGGTCCGGGAGGACGCATGATGACCACAGGTCCCCGAGTGGATATCCTCAAGAATTATCTGACCTTCTTCTGGTGTTATACATTTCTGACCGACTCCAGTCGCGCTTTCCCTGTACAATTGTCCCTTTATGACAGTAAAGGCTTTGGATCGACGGACGATCTGTCGAGCCTCTTCTTCATTCTCTGGGAGCTCTTTCCTTAGGATATACGCGATGTATGGCACCGTCCAGTTGGGAGTGATGACCAAAACTTCCATGATCAGGTCGACCACAGCTGGAACTTCAACTTCAGTCGGATCCGTGGCACTTTTTGGCTGCGGGGCTTCTTCGGTGAAAGGGTCCTCTTGAACTGATGGTGTGTGGATGTGTTCCAAAAACACATTACTGGGAACGGCTTCTCTCTTGGAACCTATTTTTGCCAAATCATCAGCCGCTTGATTTTTCAATCGGGGTATATGATGAAGCTCTAACCCCTCAAATTTCTTCTCTAGCTTTTCTCACTGCATTGCAGTAACCAGTCATGGCCGGACTTCTTACGTCCCACTCCTTCATCACTTGGTTAACCACTAAATTTGAGTCACCATAGACCATGAGGCAACGGACGCTGAGTGAAATGGCCATACGCAACCCATACAAAACTACTTCGTATTCCGTTTCGTTATTGGAAGAATCAGAGTGAATCTGGAGCACATATCTGAGCTTATCTCCTCGGGGGGACACCAACACTACCCCAGCACCGGAGCCATTCAGCATCTTAGAACCATCAAAGAACATGGTCCGGTGCTCCGAGTGAACTTGAGTCGGCAGTTGCTGCTCAGTCCACTCGGCGATGAAATCCGCTATTGCTTGGGACTTGATGGCTTTCTTTGCCTCAAACTTGATATCTAGGGGAAGGAGTTCAATCGCCCATTTTGCCACTCGACTGGTTGCATCTCTGTTGTGCAGAATCTCTGACAATGGAGCGTCACTGACGACTGTAATGGAATGGTCAGAGAAGTAATGAGCAACCTTCTTCGTGGTCATATAAATCCCATATACAAGCTTCTGATAATGAGGGTATCTTTGCTTTGATGCGGTCAAAACTTCAGAAACATAATATACTGGGCGCTGAACTTTAAAGGCATTTCCTTCTTCTTCCCGCTCGACCGTAAGTACTGTACTGACGACTTGTCCCGTGACTGCAATGTAAAGCAGCAAAGGCTCTTTGCTGATTGGGGCAGCAAGCACCGGCTGGGTGGAAAGCAGGGCTTTTAGCTCTGCAAATGCTACATCAGCTTCAGGAGTCCACTCGAACTTGTCTGACTTCTTCATCAGTCGGTAAAGAGGCAATGCCTTCTCACTGAGATGAGAGATGAATCGACTTAAAGCGGCCAAGCAACCAGTAAGCTTCTGGACATCGTGCACACGCACAAGACGTTTCATTCGGAGTATAGTACCAACTTTTTCTGGATTGGCGTCGATTCCTCGTTCAGAAACGAGAAAACCGAGTAACTTTCCGCCAAGAACACCGAATGTGCACTTTGATGGATTAAGCTTGATATCATACCTCCTGAGGTTGGCAAATGTCTCAGCAAGGTCAGTCAGCAGGTCGGAACCTTTCCGTGACTTGACCACAATATCATCCATGTATGCTTCCACATTCCGACTGATTTGAGTGAGCAAACACTTCTGAATCATCCTCATGAACGTGGCTCCGGCATTCTTGAGGCCGAATGGCATGGTGACATAACAGAAGCACCCGAATGGAGTGATGAAAGCTGTTTTGATCTCGTCGGGTCCATACAGATGGATCTGATGGTAACCGGAATAGGCATCTAAAAAATACAAGCGCTCACATCCCGCAGTCGAGTCCACTATTTGGTCGATGCGGGGGAGAGGAAAATGATCTTTCGGGCAGGCCCGATTGATATGTTTGAAGTCGATGCACATGCGAAGTGACTTGTCCTTTTTGGGGACCATGATAACATTGGCGAGCCACTCGGAGTGGTAAATCTCTCGGATGAACTCTGCTGCTAAGAGCCGAGCCACCTCCTCACCAATGGCCTTCCTTTTCTGGACGATGGACCGTCGCAGATGTTCTTTGACAGGTTTCACTTTTAAGTCGACTCGTAGACGATGCTCACCCAGCCCCCTGGGAACACCCGGCATGTCAGAAGGCTTCCATGCAAAGATGTCCCAGTTCTCACAGAGGAACTGGATGAGAGCTTCCTCCTATTTGGAGTCGAGTGTTGTAGAGACATGAGTCGGAGCAGCATTGGGGTCGGTCGGGTGAATGTGAATCGGTTTTGTCTCACCGGACGACTGAAATGCTGATTTCGTAGCGGGCTTCTTGGCTCGCAACAAATCACTCGGGTCTGCAGTTTTCTGGTATTCCTACAGCTCCACCACTGCCATCTGAGCATCGGCGATGTTTGAGCCTTTCTGAAAGCACTCTTCCGCCTTCTTCCGATTGCCAGTAATAGTGATCACACCTTTGGGACCAGGCATCTTCAATTTGAGGTACACATAACATGGTCGAGCCATGAAATGTGCATAAGATGGCCTGCCCAAAATAGCGTGATAAGCACTCTGGAAATCCACAACTTCAAACGTCAACTTTTCTTTGCGGTAATGCTTGGAATCGCCGAAAACCACATCAAGAGAAATTTGGCCGAGTGACTCAGCCTTCTTTCCAGGAATGACTCCATGGAAACTCATGTTGCTGGTACTGAGTCTGGACATCGGAATGCCCATCCCTTTCAGCGTCTCTGCATATAATATATTTAGGCCACTACCACCATCCATCAAAACCTTAGTCAGTCGAGTGCCTTCGATGACTGGGTCGACCACCAAAGCTTGCCTCCCAGGGGTGGCTATGTGTGTTGGATGATCGGACTGGTCGAATGTGATGGCAGTCTGAGACCATTTCAGATAACTGGGTGTCGTCATAGCAACCATATTCACTTCTCGGTTGATAACTCTCAGTCGACTTTTGCTTTCAACATCAACAAAAATCATCAGGGTGGAATTGACATGGGGATATCCAACATCACTATCCTCTTTGTCCTCAACTTTATCCGACTCCTTTTCCTTATCTTTGGGTTGTTTCCCCTGGAATTGCTGGATCAAGAGCCGACACTGTCAAGTGGTATGTTTCGGGTAAATGAATTTACCCTCCTCATCTTTCTTCATGTGGATGTGGCACGGCAAATCCATCATGTCATTTCCTTCCTTGTCCTTCACCTTCTTAGGGTTCCAAGACCCTTTGGGCTTCCCTTTAAACTTTCCTTGAGTCACGACCAAGGCTTCTCCAGGAGCAGCTGGCTCGGCTTTCCGCTTCTGCTTCCGACTGGAGTTCCCTCCTCCGGTTTCGTGGGTGACTGACTTGTTCTTGCCACTCCGGAGCCGACCCTCTTCCTCACCATTGGCATACTTGGTGGCAATCTCCATCATTCGACTCAGAGACATGTCTCCGGTTCGACCGAATTTCAGGTTTAGCTCTCTGTACTTAACGCCTTCCTTGAAGGCACAGACTGCCTGGTCATCAGATACATTCTCTACCGTGTGATGCAATGTGATCCATCTTTGGATGCAATCTCTCAAAGTTTGATTCGACTTCTGCACACAAGATTGCAGCTCTGTCAACCCTATTGGTCGCTTGCAGGTTCCTTCAAATGTTCTGACAAACACTCGGGCAAGATCTTCCCAAGTGTAAATGCTGCTGGGTGCTAACTGATTCAACCATGCTCTGGCCGAGCCCTCCAACATAAGAGGCAGGTGTTTCATGGCCACCTCATCATTGCCGTCGCCAATCTGAACAGCCACTCGGTAGTCTTCAAGCCAAGTATCAGGCTTGGACTCAAGAGTGAACTTACTGACTCCAATCACCAACATGAAGTTGGGAGGAATCACCGCGGCCCTGATGGCTCTGCTAAAACACTCTGGTCCTGAGACGTGTACTCTACTGCTGGTGGGTATATCTCTGTCATGACCTTCTCGGTGAGCTCAGTTCCTGTCAACCAAACCTTGAATGATAATGGATCTCACATCAAAGCCTGGTTCCCTGGGGTCGACTGGAATCCTTCGCCCAACACTGTGATGGCGTCTATCATCCTGTTGTCGAGGCGCGTACGATCCACCCCATGGGGGAGGGGTGGGCACTCGACATCGATCATCGCGATCGATTCAGTGATCATACTGCTCACGGTTCTTGTACTGATCACGCCGGTCTCCACGTTCCTCACGCCTCAGGGGCGATCTTGGGCTATGGGCCGACTGGACTGTATTTGCAGCGACGGATCTGCTGTGAATCCTATTCCGCGACTGCGATAGAGCTAAATTTTGACCTCCAACTGCCCGGAGTAAATCTCTGATCTGTAACAAGCCTCTGCCAGCCTCTGACTGGGAAGGCTGAATCGACTCTGCTATACGGGCTGCAGCCGCTAAATTCTGGATCAGAGTTCGATATACCTGAGTCGGCTGTGGAAAGAGTTGACGCCGACTGGATTCTGGAACCCGTTGTCGCGCATGCTCGTCGAGTGCTCGCTGAAGGTTCTCCAGTCGAGTGCGCTCAGCCAAGTTAGCCAAGCACGCGTCCTCTAAGGCACGAGCCTCGGGGGTTTCTCCAACGATAGGAGTGTGCAGCGCATCCATGTTCCAGCGGCGAAGATCTTCCCTCTGCAGCGAAGTGAGAGGCTCGGGGAGATATTCTTCATGGGCATGCGATGGATCGCCTCCGCCATCGTCTCCGTCGATGCGGGGGAAACTGGGGGGACTACATGGTCCATCGACCATCAGAACCTCCGCCGCAGGATCACTGCTGTCACACTCGGATGCAGTCTCTGCGGAGCCAGTCGAACAGGCCGTAGAGAGATTCATCGGGCTTGATTGCCGCGACTTGGGGGGTTGCCGACTGGTGAGCCACCGCGTGTCTCACCCATCGCTGAAGCCTCGACCGACTGGAGCGCTTGCGCCGGCGGGAAACAGGGAGGGAGGACGACACAGGGGCCGACCGATACTGGGTCGACGGTTGCCGCAGGAGGACGCCACAGACGCACGCGCGAAAGTGTGTCGCTCCACGGACTGGGAGCGCGTCGATGTCGAGCGGAGCCTCCTGAAGCCAAGCGGAGTCGTCAGAGATGAACGTGAGCGCGCCGAGACGGATCTCGCGGCCCTCAACCAAAACTCCACTTGAAACCATGATGAAGGAGATCGAAAAAATCGCAACTTCTCCAATAAGTCGCTAAGACACCTGCCCCACGGTGGGCGCCAACTGTCGTGGTTCTAAGTCCGACAGTAGTGTACGGGGGTAGGTATGGAGAGGCAAGATCCTAGCTATGGAGTAGTTGTATACACAAGGGGTTTACGAGTTCAGGCCCTTCTCGGGGGAAGTAACAACCCTACGTCTCGGAGCCCGGAGACGGTCGACTGGTATTATGTGTGTATGAGTTACAGGGGTGCGAACCCTTTACACTGAGGAGGGGGGTAGCTTATATAGAGTCCGCCAGACCCCTCCGGCCCTCAGTTATACAGGGTTTAAGGTACATTAAGATCGGGCGTTACTGGTAACGCTACAAATAAAGTGCTATGATGACCATAAAAGATACTTAATGACCGACCATTTGTGTGTAGAGTGACTTTAGGTCTCCTCGCTGTCGAGTGGTTGGCTTCATGGTCGAGTGTCTTCGAGTCCGTCGAGTGGAACATTTCCGGGTTGATTGAAAGGTGGTTTCTTCTAGAGATGTCCTTGGGGTGGGTATCTTGGACAGGTCCATGACCCTACCCTGGGTACATAGCTTCATCACCACCCCTTCAAAGGTGGTGTTGCTTTGGCTAATTCTGGATAGGTTTATCCCCATCCCGCGGACAGTGTCCTCGTATATTAAATTGACACTACTGCCGCCGTCCATGAGGACATGGGTGAGACGGTATCCATCGATTATTGGGTCAAGCACCAAGGCCTGTGATCCTTCGCGCCGAATACTAGTTCGGCCGTACATGTGATCAAAAGTGATCGGACGAGACATCCAGTAGTCAGATGTGGGCATGATGGGCTCTACATCCTGCGCGTCTTCGAGCGCGCGTTCTTGCCTTCTCGTGAACGTGTGAGTCGCGCGAATCGTGTTTACTGTTTTAACCTCTGTTGGGAATTTTTTCTGTCCCCCAGTGTTCGGCTGGCGAGGTTCGTCCTCGTCTTAACTTGGTGTTTCCTTCCCTTTGTGTTCGGCATTTAGTTTGCCGGCCTGCTTGAAGACCCAGCACTCTCTATGGGTGTGGTTCACAGGTTTTTCCGGGGTACCATGAATTTGGCATAGTCTGTCCAGGACTCTGTTCAGACCGGACGGTCCCTCTTTACTGCCTTTAAATGGCTTCTTTTGCTGAGAGCCCGTGAATCCGGCATTGACCGTTGTGTTGTCTGGGCTCCCTTCCTTGCTTTGGCGTTTGTGTTTATTACACCGAGGCTTCCTGTTGCCATCCCTTATTTCGGACGTGCTGGGGTCGCTGGTGCCTTTACGGGCTAGCCAGCTATCTTCACCCGCGCAAAAGCAGGTCATAAGGCTTGTTAAGGCTGCCATTGTCCTTGGCTTTTCTTGGCCGAGGTGTCTGGCGAGCCATTCATCGCGGATGTTGTGTTTGAATGCCGCTAAGACTTCGGCGTCCGGACAATCGACAATTTGATTCTTCTTAGTGAGGAATCTGTTCCAAAGCTTGCGGGCGGACTCTCCGGGCTGTTGGATTATGTGACTTAGATCGTCTGCATCCGGAGGCCGGACATAAGACCCTTTAAAATTGGCCCTGAAAGTGTCTTCTAGTTCCTCCCAACTCCCAATTGAGTTTCTGGGAAGGCTTTTCAACCAGTGTCGAGCTGGTCCCTTCAGCTTGAGGGGAAGGTATTTGATGGCGTGGAGATCATCCCCACGAGCCATGTGAATATGCAGGATAAAATCCTCGATCCAGACCCCTGGGTCTGTTGTTCCGTCATATGCCTCAATGTTCACGGTTAGAAACCTTGTGGGAATTCATGGCCCAGTACTTCTTCGGTGAAGCACAGGGCACTACTAGAAAAAGGGCTATAGATGGTATTGACACTAATGGCGCACCAGACAAGTGGTGCGCCATTAGTATATACTAATGGTGCACCACCTTCTGATGCGCCATTAGTGTTGAAACTACTAATGGCACACCTAGCCCACGGTGCGCCATTAGTACCATTTTTTTGAACTAGTGCGCCTGTCCAAACATACTAATGGCGCATCCACAGGTAGTGCGCCATTACTAGTTGTAACTAGTAATGGCGCACTAGCCAGAAAGCGCGCCACTAATGTTATTTTTTTATTATTTTTTTATTATTTTTTTATTCCTTTTTTTGCAAAACTACTAATGGCGCACTCACGCGCGGTGCGCCATTACTAGTTTAAACTAGTAATGGCGCACTGTGGCGGAGTGCGCCATTAGTATGTTTTTTTTGCAAAACTACTAATGACGCACCGTGGCGGAGTGCGCCATTAGTAACCGTGGCGGAGTGCGCCCCTACTTCCCCGCGATCCCCTCTCTCTCCCTCGCCCTCGCCCGCGATCCCCTTCCCCGATCTCCTCTCCCGACGCCACTGTCGCCCCGCCCCGACACCACCATCGCCCCGCCGCCCTCGACGCCACCGTCGCCCCGCCGCCCCAGCGCCGCCCCGACACCACCGTCGCCCCGCT
>NC_041381.1:86288026-86309309 GCF_002162155.2 Triticum dicoccoides
GCCCCGACACCACCGTCGCCCCGCCGCCCTCGATAGCCAGTTTGTTCCCGTGTGTCGCTCCTGTGCTCTCGCACACACAAGCCCGCAAGGTCATCCCCAGTTTCTCTCCCCGGTCGCCGTCGCGCCTCTCCTCCCTGTCTACGCCGGGCTAACAGCTCCCCTGCCCTGCCCTGTCCTCCTCCCTCCACAGGTCGCCAGCCACCTCAAATTTCCCCCCTTGGGCCGGTTCTCCTCCACACGCCCGTAGCGGCGTAGCCTCGACGGTGGTCGGCGACTGGAGTAGTGGCGGGACAGGCGGCGATGTCCAGTGTCGTGAAGGGAGGCGTTTGCCTCCAGCAGCTCCGCCCCTATCCTCCTATACAGCCCTACCGCCACGGATTCAAAATGGATTCGCCACTTCCACCACAGATCTGGCTTGTGGTTGACTGCACCGACCGTCGCCGCCTTCGTTTCTAGCTGCCGGAGGTAACCTAACTGGCTAACTCCTCTCTATGAGGTTTCATTCGTTCTTGGCTAATCTTTCTTCCATGTTCATGTTAGAGATGGAAACTTTTTTTGTGTTCTGCTCATGGATTTTTATTCCACATGTCACTACCAAATCAGGTCATCAAAGGATCATTCGATAGCAATACCATGAAATTCTGAAGAAAGATACCGATTTCAGATATCTGTAGCACTCTGCAGATCTTACGCCAACAGTCTGCAACGTTGTAGTTCAATCACCAGGATAAGGCTTTGTTGATTGTGATTGTTGGGAATTAAGGGAGAGCTCATAATAGAATCCTTGTTAATGCTTTGCACACTAAGGGTGTGATTTGTTGGGTGTATGGGCTTGGGCTGTCATGCTAAGTTACTGCATAATCTTTTGTTTTTGTCACACTGACATCACCTGGGGCCCATCTGTTCACGCTAAGTTTCCCATGCTACAGAGGTGGAAGAACTAATTTACCGAAAAATGTACTCTGCCAACAAACTAGCTAGTACAGACTAGTAGTCTAATTTGCGGGAGTAATTATTATCGCCTCACTAGAGTTTGTACCACCTAATTTTTGATTGATTAGAACAATTATGGAGATAATTTCTTTGCTTTGGATTTTGATTTGTGCATGTTTCTCGGCAACATCGCACAAGGCATAATAATTTCTAGAGGTGATCTGAAATCTGAATATTAGTCGTATTATTACGTAATGCAGACTATTGGGATTATATTGCTTTGCTAACATCTGTTAGCCATGCTTCCCTAAGATTTATGGCGTGGGACACTTGTGTGAAGTTATATGAAGGTTTTTGATTTCGTGATGGCCACCCCTGTTTTGATGCCGGGGTTTCGTGGCCGGTCTGATGCTTATGTGCCCCACTACCGCTCATCACCTGGGCCCGATCTGGTCATGTGCTAGGTTAGTTGAATGTTAGATTCAGAGACCCGTTTGCATGTGTTAGTGCTATAATTGCAATGGTTCAGAATTAAGTTTGTTTTAGTGCTATAATTGCAACGGTTCTTGAATGTTAGATTTAGAGACCCGTTTGCATGTGTGGAAAGATAAACACCAATCATATCTCCAGTCATGCTCTAGACTAGTTCACGTAGAGTTTTATGGTTTTGTTTTTCTAACCAGGGACATTGTTATTGTTAAGAAGGATGCCAAAAAGATGAGAAAATATTGTTAGGATATAAATGGTATTGGTATACTATGTGATCATGTCATCAGTATGTTATTGGTATACTTGTCTTCTCATGGACAACCTCCATTGATGCAAAAAATGTTGCATCCTTCTCTTCATCTCTTGAATAATGACCGCTGAAGTTCCAAATATTCTTCCTTGAGCAAACCGAGCGCTCGGATGGTTAGCTTACTTGTGGTGAAATTAGCTCATCAGGGTTTAAGTGGATAGTGGCCATGCGGTCCTAGTTTATTTTAGGGGTATGCAGTCCTAGCTTTTTTTCCCACAATCTTATGCTAGTTGTTTTCTCAGAAGAGAAATCTTATGCTAGCTTTTTTTTTTGAGAAGATATTTTTTTTGAGAAGAAATCTTATGCTAGCTTTTTTCTTAGAAGACAAATCTTATGTTAGCTTCCTATTTCTGCACACAGTGCACTCTGTTATGAACTATATGTATGCTGCACTTTCTTCGTCCGAGTGCATCGATGTAGACGTTTTCCTGCTTGTTGTTGGGAGTGAAAATAAGAACCTCTTCTCCCTGGTTAGCAGTAAATACTGCATGGGCAATGCCTGCTGTTTTCTCTTCTGAAATTTATGAATGTCAGTGGATCAACATCTATGTGCCATAAATTGCATTTTCCCTTTTTGCTTGTTGAGGAAACATGTTTTCCATTTACTTGTTTGGCTCATGCTGTTCTTGCTAGGATAACAAAATGGTACCATGTAGGCTCCTGATTGCTGGTATCTGAAAACTGAATTTGTAGCAGTCAGAACTCAGTTTCCAATGTGTTGAAGCAGGGTACACCACTAGGGCCAAGGCCGAATCTAGATACGCCCGCTATCTAGCGGGAGAGGGGAGGGAGCGTTGGAGGAACCGGATGAAGACGAGTTTCATCGTGATGATGCTCATCGTGATGACCGCATCTCTCTTCTATGTGATGGTAGTTTAGATGATCGATATCGACTTGTAATGTGAAGACAAACTCGCTACTCGCGGTCTCGAGACTTGTAATATAATGTTCTATCTTTGTTCGGTCTTTTCAATTCGGAGACTAATATGATGAATTGTATTCGGAGACTAATATGATGAATTGTATTCAAAGACTAATCTTCTATTGTATTCGATGAATCTGTTGTTGATGTGTGGTGTCTATATTTTGTCAAATTATACATTTTGTAACCTGTGCAAAAAACAGAAAATAAAAAATAAAAACTAATATTCATACTAATGGCGCATCACATGACAGTGCGCCATTAGTATGACAAAGCATACTAATGGCGCATCACAGGACAGTGCGCCATTAGTATGCCGCGGTTACTAATGGCGCATCCCGTTGTAGTGCGCCATTAGTATGCCAAAGCACCTGGGTATACATGGCCCCTGGGAGGCATACTAATGGCGCACCCTGGCCTATACTAATGGCGCACCAGTGGTGCGCCATTAGTATACCAGATACTAATGGCGCACCAGTGGTGCGCCATTAGTAAAAATTACTAATGGCGTGCTAGTAATGGCGCACCACTGATGCGCCATTAATGGCCATATTAGGTGCGCCATTAGTAGGGGTTTTTCTAGTAGTGGGGGGTGTGCAGCCCCTCTGTATTTGGGTGTGCCTTGGCATGTAGTCAGTTGTTGTTGTGTCCGGAGTTTATTCCAAACTGGTATTTCGCTTGTATTAGCGTTTGGGTGACCGTAGTCCCTCGCTCGGGTGTGTCCTTTAGATCCGTAGATGGACCTAGATGCACCGGCCTTCTTATCCAGCTTATCACGTACATCGTGCGCGATGTCAGTAGCCACTCTGTTGTGGTTGTGACGCGGTACGTCTGGTCTCCTGGTTGTATTATTCTTTGGTGTAACGGCCTCGTCGTCAAATTCTGGCAGTAGTTTGCGCTTTGGGTAGCTTTTGGTATGGCGGTCGTCGCCATATCTTTCTTCAGTGTCTAGCACTTTATTCCATCTGCGACTGAGCTTTTCCTGTGCGGCCTTAAGCCGTTGTTTCTGCTTCTTTAGACTTCTTGTTGTGGCCAAAAGCTTTCGGTAGAGGTTATATCATTCCACTCGTTCTTCCGGGATGATGAATGCATCGTCGTCCGGACTGCGTTCCTGTTCTGGGGAGGTTTCATGAGCTCGTCCCTTCGGATCATTGTGATCGGATATTTGCTCCGAACTTGGTTTGGTGTGACCTGGCTTGTCCTGCTCCATCGCTGGATCCGTGTGGTCATTACTGCCTTCTGGTATGTCAGCCCTTCTTGCACTCTTGTCGCAGTTTTTACTATTGGTGGACTTTGAGCGGCGTCTGCGCCGCCGTTTTGGCTTTTGTCCGGGTGTTTTATCGTTCGGATTATCACTGTCGTCCTTCTTGGGAGTATCCACCATGTATATATCGTGTGATAAGGTAGTAATCCCGCGCCCCAGAGGTTCTGCAGCTTCTCCTGCATCGTCGTCCATACCGTCGATGTCTTCGGAGTCGGAGTCAAGAACATCGGTTAAATCATCGATCGTGGAAATCAAGTGGGCGGTGGGTGGGCAGCGAATTCCTTCGTCGCCTGCTTCCCACTCAAGCCGGACATAGTTCGGCCCAGAGTCTCCTGACAGAGAGAGAGAGACTTTAATGAGTTCAGCATGTCACCAAAGGGCGAGTGTTGAAAGATGTCCACAGCGGTAAACTCCATCACCGGAGCCCAACCTGGCTCGGCGGGCTTGAGGGTGTGCGGACCGGAACCAACGACCAGATACGAGTCCGAGGGTCCGGGGTTACAGGTTTCCACAAAGGTGAGACATGTGTTCGGCTCCAACGCCGATGAGTATGCGGCCTGCGGGGCGGGGTCTACCCCTCCGTCCTCGGGCAACGCAACCTGTTCCGGATTTAGATCCGAGGCTATTGCAGGGATGACGTTCCGAGCATTGTCCGACAGCAGGTCTAGGCCGTGCCCGTCGTGACTCTCCGGCGCTCCCGACACAGGGCCGTATCCGTCGAAGATCAAGTCTCCGCGAATATCCGCCATGTAGTTCAAGTTTCCGAACCTAATCTGGTGGCCAGGGGCGTAGCTGTCGATCTGCTCCAGATGGCCAAGCGAATTGGCTCGCAGTGCGAAGCCGCCGAACACAAAGATCTGTCTGGGGAGAGAAGTCTCACCCTGGACCGTGTTGTTGACGATTGAAGACGCCATCAAGCCTTAAAGCGACGACACAGAGTAACTCTCAATGAAAGCACCAATGTCTGTGTCAAAACCGGCGGATCTCGGGTAGGGGGTCCCGATCTGTGCGTCTTAGGCTGATGGTAACAGGAAGCAAGGGACACAATGTTTACCCAGGTTCGGGCCCTCTCGATGGAGGTAAAACCCTACTTCCTGCTTGATTAATATTGAAGATATGAGTAGTACAAGAGTAGATCTACCACGAGATCGTAGAGGCTAAACCCTAAGAGCTGGCCTATGATGGTATGATTGTAATTGTGATCGGCCTTCTAAGGGCCATCCTCTCCGGTTTATATAGACACCGGAGAGGGCTAGGGTTTACATGGAGTCGGTTACAAGGAAGGAAACACAATATCTGAATCACCAAGCTTGTCTTCCATGCAAAGGAGAGTCCCATCCGGACACGGGCCGAAGTCTTGAGTCTTGTATCTTCACGCTTCGATAGTCCGGACGATGTCTATAGTCCGGCTGTCCGGATACCCCCTAATCCAGGACTCCCTCAGGGTGGGCGCGCCCCCCTATCTCGTGGCCTCCTCGAGGATCTTTCGACGTGAACTCCAAGTCTCCCGGATCATATTCTTCCTAAAAATCACGCTCCCGAAGGTTTCATTCCGTTTGGACTCCGTTTGATTTTCCTTTTCTTCGAAACACTGAAATAGGCAATAAAATAGCAATATGGGCTGGGCCTCCGGTTAATATGTTAGTCCAAAAGTAATATAAAAGTGAATAATAAAGCCCGTAATCATTCAAAACAGATAATAAAATAGCATGAATGCTTCATAAATTCTAGATACGTTGGAGACATCAGCATCCCCAAGCTTAATTCCTGCTTGTCCTCGAGTAGGTAAATGATAAAGAAAGAATTTATGAAGTATGGAATGCTAGCAGGTGCACAAGTTTGATCAATGATAATTTCTATCACCTTTTCTAGCATTATTATATGTCATAACAGTAGTTCATATCATAAAACTTCTCACAAACAAGTGACAAGCTATTCACATGTTAAAGCATAGACCATAAACTTTCTTGAAAACTAGCAAACTTCATTCTTAGTCATCGAACAATTACAATTCATCCTATTTTCAGGAATAGCAAACTCCACATACTCAACTATCATATAGTCTTCCATAATTGCTAACACTCATGCAATACTTGTGGTTATGAAGTCTTAATCGAACACTGAGAAAGATAGGGGCTTATAGTGTTGCCTCCCAACGTATTCACCTTTGGGTGATGTCAACAATAATAGTTCATGCTAACTTACATCCAATTGGATATATATATCAGGATCACCTCAACACAAAGTGCTTGCCAAAGGATAAAATGAAAAAGGGAAAGGTGAAGATCACCTTGACTCTTGCATAAAGTAAAAGACATAAAGTAAAAGATAGGCCCTTCGCAGAGGGAAGCAGAGGTTGTCATGCGCTTTTAGGGTTGGATACACAAAATCTTAATGCGAAATAACGTCACTTTATATTGCCCCTTGTATATGGACCTTTATTATGCAATCCGTCGCTTTTATTGCTTCCATAACAAGATCGTACAAAGCTTATTTTCTCCGCACTAATAAGTCATGCATATTTAGAGAGCAATTTTTATTGCTTGCACCGATGACAACTTACTTGAAGGATCTTACTCAATCCATAGGTAGGTATGGTGGACTCTCATGGCAAAACTGGGTTTAAGGATATTTGGAAGCACAAGTAGTATCTCTACTTGGTGCAAGGAATTTTGGCTAACATGAGGGGGAAAGGCAAGCTCAACATGTTTGAATGATCCATGACAATATACTTTAACTGAGATGTGAGAAAACATAACCCATTACGTTGTCTTCCTTGTCCAACATCAACTCTTTAGCATGTCATACTTAATGAGTGCTCACAATTATAAAAGCTGTCTAGGATAGTATATTTATATGCGAAATCTCTCTTCCTTCAATATTCTTTCATGAATTGTTCAAATGACCAATACAATGCTTGCTAATCTTCAATAAATTTACAATCTCTACTTCTTAGATGTGAAGTCATTACTCCCCATGGGATAAGCAAATGAGACATCAGATTTACGACATTCAACTCATTCAACCATTTACTCATAGGATATAAGTGAAGCACACGAGCAAATGACAAACTACTCCAAAAAGATATAAGTGAAGATCAATGAGTAGCTAAATAATTATGTAACTATGTAAAGACTCTTTCTCATTTAAGAATTTCAGATCTTGGTATTTTATTCAAACAGCAAGCAAAGCAAAATAAAATGACATTGCAAGGATAGCACAACTCATGTGAAGAAGCAAAAACTTAGGCTCAACCGATACTAACCGATAGTTGTTGAAGAAGAAAGGTGGGATGCCTAACGGGGCATCCCCAAGCTTAGATGCTTGAGACTTCTTGCAACATTATCTTGGTGTGCCTTGGGCATCCCCAAGCTTGAGCTTTTATGTCTCCTTAATTCCTCTCATATCATGGTTTCTCTTCTTTTTATCAAAAGCTTCATCCGCAACAAACTCAACAAGAACTCGTGAGATAGGTTAGTATAAACCAATGCAAAACCTTATCATTTTCTACTGTAAAAAATCACTAAAATTATTATTCAACATTACATACTAAATGCCTCTGCATATTTAATACTCCTATCCTCAAATAGAATCATTGAACAAGCAAACATATGCAAACAATGCAACCATAACAACAATCTGCCAAAACAGTACAGTCTGTAAAGAATGCAAGAGTATCAATACTTCCCTAACTCCAAAAAATATGAGAGAAAATTCCCAATATAATAAATTTATCAGATCTTAATATTCAAAAAGTTTCAACATTATACCATTCTCTGAATTTTCTAGGGAATTTTTGCAACAATGGTAAACTTTCTGTTTTCAAACAGCAACATGTAAACTAGCAAAATAAGCATGGCAAAGGCTATCCTTGACATTTTTATTGAAACTAAAGATGGAAAACATTATTCTAAATAACATCAAGCAAATACTAACAAAATAAAATGACGCTCCAAGCAAAACACATATCATGTGGTGAATAAAAGTATAGCTCCAAGTAAAGTTACCAATGAACGAAGACGAAAGAGGGGATGCCATCCGGGGCATCCCCAAGCTTAGGCTCTTGGTTGTCCTTGAATATTACCTTGGGGTTCCTTGGGCATCCCCAATCTTAGGCTCTTGCCACTCCTTATTCCATAGTCCATCGAATCTTTACCCAAAACTTGAAAACTTCAACCACACAAAACTCAAAACAAAACTCGTAAGCTCCGTTAGTATAAGAAAAAAAACACCACTTAGGTACTGTGATGAACTCATTATAAATTCATATTGGTGTAATATCTACTGTATTCTAACTTCTCTATGGTTCATACCCTCCGATACTACTCATAGATTCATCAAAATAAGCAAACAACACAATGAAAACAGAATCTGTCAAAAACAGAACAGTCTGTAGTTATCTGTATCAAACTTATACTTATGGAACTCAAACAATTCTGAAATAAATTGCCGGACCTGACGAATTAGTATATTAATCATCTGCAAAAAGAATCAACCTAAAAGCACTCTCCAGTAAAAAATGGCAGCTAATCTCGTGAGCGCAAAAGTTTCTGTTTTTTACAGAAAGATCACATAAATTTCACCCAAGTCTACCCAAAGATTCTACTTGGCACTTTATTGAAACAAAAGCTATAAAACATGATTAATACAGTAGCAAAATCATGTGGACACACAAAAACAGTAAGGGTAAATATTGAGTTGTCTCCCAACAAGCGCTTTTCTTCAATGCCTTTTTAGTTAGGCATGATGATGGCAATGATGCTCACATAAAAGATAAGAACTGAAACATAACGGGAGCATCATGAAGAATATGACTAGCACATTTAAGTCTAACCCACATCCTATGCATAGGGATTTTGTGAGCGAACAACTTATGGGAACAATAATCAACTAGCATAGGAAGGTAAAACAAGCATAGCTTCAAAATTTTCAACACATATAGAGGAAATTTGATACTATTGCAATTCCTACAAGCATATGTTCCTCCCTCATAATAATTTTCAGTAGCATCATGAATGAATTAAACAATATAACCAACACCTAAATCATTCTTTTCATGATCTACTAGCATAGAAAATTTACTACTCTCCACATAAGCAAAATTCTTTTCATTCGGAATAGTGGGAGTATCATGAGAGACTTGAACACTAAAAATTGTTTCCACATTAAAAGAGTAATGTTCAGAAAAAGGGTAATCATAATCATGACAAGTTTTATAAATATAATCATCACTACTTTTTATAGCATAAGTTTCATCACAATAATCATCATAAGTAGCAACTTCGTTCTCATCATAATCGATTGAAACCTCTTCCAAGATAGTGGAATCATCACTAAATAAAGTTGACACTCTTACAAATCCACTTTCATAAATATTACAAGATTCAACATCCTCAAAAATAGTGGGATCACTACTTTCTAAAGTTGACACTCTTCCAAACCCACTTTCATCAATATAATCATCATAGGTACAAGGCATGCTATCATCATAACAACTTTGCATATCAAAACTTGGGAGGCTAAAAATATCATCTTCATTAAACGTAGCATCCCCAAGCTTGGGACAAACATTAATTTCAGCAAATATATTCTCAAATATTTCATACTCATCAAACATAGCTTCCCCAAGCTTGGTTCTTTTCATATCATAAGCATAATCATTCTCATCATTAGTAGTATGGATAGCACCAATAGTATAGCAATTATCATCATCACAATGAGTAGTAGGAGCAACATCATTTGGGAGGGATACCTTTTTACCTTTGCTGCTCCTTCTCTTCCTTTTCTTCTTCACATTATGTGTGGGTTCAACCATCTTCTTTGAGCTCCTTATTGATGAGATTTGTTCAATAGAAAGTTCCTCCTCGTCACCTGATTTATCATAAGAAATAATAGGAGGATATTGGGAAGTCTCTTCCCTTTCATTAGTATTCTCAGCATCTTCTATTTGATTTCTTTTCTTTATGTAACTGGCAATATAAGGATTTTTAGTGCAATTCACCGCATAATACATATAAATCTTCTCTAGATCAAAATCAAGAAATCTATCAAGATTAAATTTTGGAATACCCTCAGTTATACGTTTCATTTCTTCATACCCCAAAAGAAGACTAAGCTCTTTATGATGCCCAAGGGTAATCAAGTTATCACAATTTTTGGATACGATTTGGTCATGAAACAATTTGCATTGGAGATTTAAATGACCACGTTCATTGCAAAGTTCACAAGGAGCGCGAAAAATATTGAATTTTTCAGCACAAACATCAAGACTTTCTTGCAACCTTTTAGTTTCTAAATACTTATCCATCTTGCAATATATATCTTCTCTATTTGGTGCGTTCATGCAAACATGCACTCCACAAAAGTTGACATGCTTATAAGAGATATTTTCATCATGACTAGAGCAATCATCATTAGTACTATGGATATTCAAGGAGTTCATACTAACAACATTGCAATCATGCTCATCATTCAAAGATTTAGTGTCAAACATTCTATAGATTTCTTCTTCTAGCACTTGAGCACAATTTTCCTTTTCATCATACTCACGAAAGATATTAAAAAATGAAGCGTATGAGACAAACTTAACTCCATTTTTTGTAGTTTTCTTTTATAAACTAAACTAGTGATAAAACAAGAAATAAAAAGATTCGATTGCAAGATCTAAAGATATACCTTCAAGCACTCACCTCCCCGGCAACGACGCCAGAAAAGAGCTTGATGTCTACTACACAACCTTCTTCTTGTAGATGTTGTTAGCCTGCAAGTGCACAAGTTTGTAGGACAGTAGCAAATTTCCCTCAGTGGATGACCTAAGGTTTATCAATCCATGGGAGACGTAGGATGAAGATGGTCTCGCTCAAACAACCTTGCAACCAAATAACAAAGAGTCTCTTGTGTCCCCAACACACCCAATACAATGGAAAATTGTATAGGTGCACTAGTTCGGCGAAGAGATGGTGATACAAGTGCAATATGGATAGTTGATAAAGGTATTTGTAATCTGAAATTATAAAAACAGCAAGGTAACAAGTGATAAAAGTGAGCGTAAACGGTATTGCAATGGTAGGAAACAAGGCAAAGGGTTCATACTTTCACTAGTGCAAGTTCTCTCAACAATAATAACATAGATAGATCATATAACAATCCCTCAACATGCAACAAAGAGTCACTCCAAAGACACTAATAGCGGAGAACAAACGAAGAGACTATGGTAGGGTACGAAACCACCTCAAAGTTATCCTTTCTGTTCTATCTATTCAAGAGTTCATAGTAAAATAACATGAAGCTATTCTTTCCGCTCAATCTATCATAGAGTTCATACTGGAATAACACCTTAAGACACAAATCAACCAAAACCCTAATGTAACCTAGATACTCCATTGTCACCTCAAGTATCCGTGGGCATGATTATACGATATGCATCACACAATCTCAGATTCATCAACCAACACAAAGTACTTCAAAGAGTGCCCCAGAGTTTCTACCGGAGAGTCAAGACGAAAACGTGTGCCAACCCCTATGCATAGGTTCATGGGCGGAACCCACAAGTTGGTCACCAAAACATACATCAAGTGGCACATGATATCCCATTGTCACCACAGATAATCACGGCAAGACATACATCAAGTGTTCCCAAATCATTAAAGACTGAATCCGATAACACAACTTCAAAGGGAAAACTCAATCCATTACAAGAGAGTAGAGGGGGAGAAACATCATAAGATCCAACTATAATAGCAAAGCTCGCGATACATCAAGATTGTGCCATAGAGAGAACATGAGAGAGAGAGATCAAACACATAGCTATTGGTACATACCCTCAGCCCCGAGGGTGAACTACTCCCTCCTCGTCAAGGAGAGCGCCGGGATGATGAAGATGGCCACGGTGATGGGTTCCCCCTCCGATAGGGTGCCGGAACGGGCTCCCGAGAGGTTTTTGTTGGCTACAGATGCTTGCGGCGGCGGAACTCCCGATCTATCTTCTTTTTGGTGTTTTTAGGGTATGTAGGCTTATATAGGCGAAAGAAGTAGGTCGGGGGAGCCTCGAGGGGCCCACGAGAGGGTAGGGCACGCCCAGGGGGGTGGGCGCGCCCCCTATCTCGTGGCCTCCTCGAGGATCTTCTGACATGAACTCCAAGTCTCCCGGATCATATTCTTCCTAAAAATGATGCTCCCGGAGGTTTCATTCCGTTTGGACTCCGTTTGATATTCCTTTTCATCGAAACACTGAAATAGGCAATAAAACAGCAATATGGGCTGGGCCTTCGGTTAATAGGTTAGTCCCAAAAGTAATATAGAAGTGAATAATAAAACACGTAATCATTCAAAACAGATAATAAAATAGCATGAATGCTTCATAAATTATAGATACGTTGGAGACGTATCAACAAGCAATGTCAACAATAATCAACCACTAAAAAATATCTTGAGTAATAACACATAAATAATAGACACGGGTGGACTACTCTCCCATAACATGGCGATCACAACCACAACATGGACATAAAGTAGAAGGGAATCATATCGATAATATTGTAATTGTCACGAAAAGATTAATGATTATTCCAGTTTTGATCTCTGATTCAAAGTATGAAACATTATTACAATCCCTAACCTAACAAGGTTGGTACTCTCTCTCTCTCTCTCTCTCTCTCTCTCTCTCTCTCTCTCTCTCTCTCTCTCTCTCTCTCTCTCTCTCTCTCTCTCTAGTGGAGTTCTCAGTGGTGAAGGGGTGGACCTTGTCGATGGAGGAGTCGAGGATGGATCTATGTAAAGCAATTCATAGTGTGTCTCCTCTCTTTTCCTCATTCTAGTGGTTGTGTGTTTTGTCACTCTTTGTTCCTTGAATGGTCTCTTCCCATTTATGGAGGTTGTGGGTTAGCGGTACGAGCATTGGTGCGAGTGTCGACGCTCGTATCCAAGCTTCTCGGAGAGTCCCCGACATTTGTTGAAGGTGGGTGGGTCGATGAGGTACCGCTTATTCCGCTCCATCAGTGTCTTGTGGTTCGCGGCTCCATCACTGTTATATTCTGTAGCCTTTCTTAGTTTTCAAAAAATAGTGTAACAATTCACAAACATAGCTTTGGAGGTGCAGAAAATTTTATCTGGAAATGTTACCATTTGTAACATGTACAAAAAGGAGAGGAGACAAGTGAACAATATGATGCGGTAGCCTTGCTTCTTTTGTTCCGGCAACAAATGGCCGTGTTTTCAAATTTTGTAGGTGCACAAGATATATTCAAATCTATCATGGATGTGTTCATATTTGGATCCCCTTTCTTCAAGTTTGTTTAGCTTGGTTGCTAATGTATTTTCTCGTCTGCTTGCTAAAGGTGCTAATTCTAACACTATTTCTAGTGTTCTTCCTCACATTGTTCGTGGTAGCATTATTAGTTTACAATATACTGATGATGCCTTGCTCTTTTTTTCAATTTGGATAATGCTAGAAATGAAGTGGTTGCTTTCCTATTGGAACAACTTATCTCGTATGAGGATCAATTTTAATAAATGTTATCTGCTTACTATTAATGTGGAGGATGAGATTACTATGGTGTTGGCCCTGATTTCGTTGTTGCAAAGAAAGCTCCTTCCTACTGAAATACCTAGGTGTTCCTCTTTATTTTGCTAAAATTCAAAAAGAGGACATCTTGCCTATTAGCTATGAGTCTAAGCTTGTGCTTCTTCATACTTGCATTGCTAGTATCCTCATGTACCTTATGTCAATAATTAAATTTCCTAAATGGGCCATCAAGGCTATTACCTCCTAGATGGCTCATATCTTTTGGGGAACATGTGGGGAGATACATAAATATCGCTTGGAGAATTAGGGGCTTGTGTCCCAGGAAAAAAAACTTTGGCGGTTTGCTAATTCCAAACTTGAGAGAATTCAATACATCCTTATTGGCCTCTTGGGCTAAGAGATATTTTGCTGGAGGTGAGAAAAGTTGGTTATCCCTTGTGGATTATAAGTATCATACAAATAAACCTAACATTCTTTGGTCCAAAATGAACACTGGGTCTCCTTTTTTGGAAAGGCGTGAATTGGGCCATGAATGGTACCAGACCCTTTGACAAGTGGGTGCTTGATGATGGTAAACATATTAGTTTTAGCATGATGTTTGGGCAGGTGATATGTATTTAAAAACTGAATTTTGGGATGTGTTTGAGCTCTGTTAACAACAATATTGTACTGTTGCCCAGATGTGGAATGGTCAAGTTCTTAAACTGACATTTAGACGATGTGTGGATTCTAACTTTCTGGATAGGTGGCATGATCTCCTAAATGTCCTTTCTTTTTTAACCCTAATGATTTGGCTAATATGTCTATCTAGAATTTTGAAGCTTTAGGGGGTTTATTCTACAAGATCTTTTGATAACAAAATTAATTTGGGGGATGTTTCTACTCCCATTTGGGACAACTCTTGGAAATTATTGTTGCACATAGGTATCTAGTTTTTGTTTGGTTAGCAGTTAATTATAAAATATTGACGAGAGATAACTTGAACAAACGAAAACATGTGGAGGACTTGACATACCTCTTTTGTAATGAGCTGAAGACTATTGACCACTTATTCTTTGATTGCGTTATTGCAAAAACCTTATGGGAGGTTGTTGCTGGTACTTTCAAGTTTAATTCTGCTGAAAATATAAGTGAACTGTGTGCCTTGTGGTGCTGAAACAATAAAAAAGCTATTATTGGTATGGCTTGTATTGCTTCCGTGTGGAGGTTATGGACAATGCACAATGATATATGTTTTTGAGAGGGCAATATGGAATAACATACAGATTCTCCTGGGAAGAGCGAGTGATTTGCTTCATAAATGGAAGATTCTTTGCAAGGATACACCATTTGTCTTAATGAAAGAATGTCTACTGCTTCTGGACCATCGGAGAGGTGAGATTCTATGGATCGTCTGGAGATGAGTGGAGGCGTGGACGGGGTGACCAAATAGCGAGGCTTTTTCCCAAGAGCCCATTACTGCTGGAGCTATGATCTATAATTGGATAGTCTTGCTATTTGTTTTCCCTGCCCACTTTATTGGATCCTTCGATCCCCTGTTTGTTTGGTATAAAACTATCTAGCTCATTTCGCAAAAATAATATCTAGCTTAGCCTAATCGTTGTGAATAGATTTTATGTTGTATTTTTTTGCGAAAATGATTTAGATCTATTATCAAAGTTCAGCGGGAGTACAAAGCATCTCAAACATAATAAAAATTACATCGAGATTCCAAGACCAACATACGACCACTATCGTCTCAGAACAAGTCACCGATGTGTCGTTGTCGCCGCGGCTCCACTACCGGAGCCGGCTTGACCCTGTCGATGACAGCTGGGAAGTCTTCCTCCACGTGCCCATGAGGATCATCATCGTTAAACCCTTTAATATATCTGAAGCACATGGCACCAAATCTCGCCACACAGCGAGGAACCCTAACCTCACCGCCCCAAGGAGACGGCAGGAATATACGCCGTAGCTCCGTCCACTATGTCCAGATGGACCAAACCGAGGAGGATCGGACCCAGAAGACAAACTCGAAGTAGAAGTGTCGCCATACGCCCGAGCGTTGCACCTGTGAGGACTAAAAACCCTAACCTAAACTACCAGCGGAGCAAAGGCACCGAGATTCTCCTCCCTTCCACCGGCTGCCAGAGCGGCAAGCAGAGGGGAGGCGAATCTACAGGTTCGCCGGTGACTCTTGGAGGGGAGAGTTTGCCCTAGCCGTCAAGGGTTACGGGAGGAACCTAGCTAGCTAGGGGTTTCTAGCTCAGTTTTTATGTTGTCTTGCTGCCTTGTTTTAATAAAAGTGGGATGGGAAACCCCTGTTGTTCAAAAAAATTGTGTTCATACTTCTTTTTGAGGTAATGGGCCGCTTCATTGATATAACAATTATAGTTCACTACACACAATGGACCGAATCCAAACAGCACAAGCCTCACGCACAACTGACTCAGGAAGAGCGTGAGCAGTCCCATTACATAGACAACTAACATGGAAAAAAGAAATTGAGAGAAACTTTGCGGCCAAACTCTTGATGTCAGAAACAACGGCCCCTTATCCCTGAGCGATACATCATATAAGAATTAGCTTTGAACACCAGAGATGAGCAATCTGAAGCGACCATCACCTGTGAAAACCTTCTTCAGGGGCAAATGCTGAGGCATAACGCATGGCAGTGGCCTCCACCAACTCAAGTTCAGGCACTCTGTCAAAGGAACATCTGCTGGCGGCCACACAGTCCCTATGATGATCACGAATCACGACGCCCGCATCCGTTTACCCAGTGTCGAAATGGAAAGCGGCGTCAACATTTATCATCACCAACCCTTTTGGAAACTTCAACGAGGTGGGAATGCAACTAGTATTTTGCAGCAAGTGAATGGTCTAGGGTGCAATGGTAAATGCGCATAATTGCAAGCTCACCAACTCTGATTAACTTAGCCACCTCCCCTAGTGTGGAGGCAGCAAGTCGTCCAAGATTTTCTCAAAAGAACATAAAACAAGTCGTCCAAGAAATATGTTGAGTACGCAATCAGGCAGTACTGGCGCCCTTGGGAGTCCACCAAATGGCGTGCTTTCTTTTTTATTTTCTGGTTGCGATGTCCAAAAAACCGCTGTCCAGACATTTTGGCACTCCCCGCAGTCCAACCCGCCACTTGCCAAGTCGCTGCCCGCGAAGACCGGGCTTATAAATGGGCAAGCACAGGAGCTCACGCAGGCGCCTGGAGAACTAGCAGCGCCCTCTGCACACCCATCTCACCTCCCTCCCTCCCTAACTACCATACGTATACAGGGAGCGTCCATGGCGGGGACGACCCAGCTGGAGGCCGGCGGCAGCGACGGCGAGTACACGCAGGACGGCACCACAGACCTCCACGGCAACCCCATCCTCCGCTCAAAGCGAGGAGGCTGGAGAGCCTGCGCCTTCGTCGTAGGTAATTACTCTACTTTACCACCCACCAATTAGCTAGCTAGCCAGCGAAATCATCTGCTCCACCTCCGGTGCTTCTCCGCTTGCTTCAGCTGCTTCTCTCTGTCTCCGGCCTCGTAGCCATGGGTTCTCCTCCATAGGCGTCTGCGTCTTTCTTTTCTTTCTTGATGATGAAACTAAAAACAAAATAACGATCTTATTAGGCACATAGGCTCACGCTCATTGTTTATTTATTTATTTATTGCAATGGAGGCTCATGTTAGTTACTCCTAGTTGTTGAACAATACTGTAGGGTACGTACGATCGATTTTATTTTTCTCTGCTGGTCACATGCATAGATATGGCATGGTCAACGGGATCATGAAATGGTTTGGTTCATGTTAGGATCGGACTGCGATCTTTTCTGACGACCTGGAACCTGCCATCCTGCTTTATTCAGACAAGAAACGATCCCCGTATCACAGCAACTGCGGGCATAGGAACGTTAAAGATTTCTCAAAAGAAAAAAAGGTAAAATACGTACATGCTGTGTGCACTCGTCCAAAGAATAAGCAGCGGCAGAGATACCCAAGAACTAGGAGCCATCCATCCCTCGTCCGGTTTTGAGTGGCCGTGTCCTGCCTCCCCGGTGTGGCAGTATCCCACCCACGCGCTCTATAGACATACGCCCGTCTCTCTGCAGTAATGGATGTAGTACGTAGTACTTGCGTGAATTGACCAGCAAGACAAACCCAATCACAATAAATTTGCTCTAGGTAGTACTTCCTCCGTCTCAAAATAAATGTCTTAACCTTAGTATAAATTTGTACTAGAGCTAGTATAAAGTTGAGACACTTATTTTGGGACGGAGGAATACTAATACTACTACTACTAGATTGCTATAGACCGGCGGCTGTTACAAAACGAAGGAGACAATGAAAGAGCACGGTGCATAAATTAATGCTCCTAGAGCCCTAGGATGCTGCGATACAAGCTAGTTTAGGATATTAGCAGTATTTGTTTAGTTGATGATTTCTTTTTGAGTTGTTTAGTTCATGATTTTGTCGTCATAAACAGTAGGCAGCAATGTGTTTAGGCCAACGGCTGAAGCAACGATTTGCTTTTGCCATAGGCCAAACCAGAGTTTGCAGAGCAAAAAGCATGAGTATTAGCAGTATTTGTTTACCTCATGTTCGTTTCCATAGGATAATTTTACTCATCACCGGTGAGTAGTTACACTCACTTGACTTTTTCTCATATGAAGAGAACACTGAATTGCTGCCTTGTTAAGCATACATAGCCGGCTTGTCTGCTGCGAGTGGAACATAGGTTTTGGAATTAACCGCGTATACTACCAACCAACGGTCACGAACCCACTTGTGATTTTCTCAGAGGACGAATGAGTCCAGCCGATCAGTACGCGCTATATTTAATTGCTCATGGTAAGAATAATAAGCTCGCACCTCGCAGCATACTCCCAGCTGCTTCCAGTTCATATCGTGCCAAAACTGGCCGGATGATTACAAGTGTTGTGGTCCCTTTCAGAGGTTAACATTTGAGAACAGCCCATTTTTCTTTTCTTTTGTTCCTGAAGCTGGTTCACACCATGAGCTATTTTTTGACGGGCAAGGCAGGCGCACTGCCGGTTTTCAGTACTCCCTTCGTTTTTATTTATTCCGCATATTAGCTATTGTCAAAATTAAACTTTATAATTTTTGATAAAGTTTATAAATAAAAATATTAACATATAAAATAACAAATCAACATCAGTAGATTCATTATCAAATGTACTTTCACATCATATAGATTTGTTATGGTAAATATTTTTATATATTTTTATAAAATTGATCAAATTTTAGGAAGTTTGACTTCAGTCAACTCTAATATGCAGAGTAAATAAAAACGAAGGGAGTATTAAGAGAGAAAAGGATAGAAACCGAGTGGAGCTTCGTATGGAGATTTCCTTTTCTTTCGTCAACACCAAAAACACACGATGATGTTTCTTTGTGCGATGGTTACGGTTTGGTGACAAACGCCCACCTCACTGGTGAAAGAAAGAAAGTGCATGCATACCAATAATAAAATTGTGCTTGGTTTTAATTTGGCAACGTGCGGTGCAGTGTACGAGGTGTTCGAGCGGATGGCCTACTACGGCATCTCGTCCAACCTGGTGCTGTACCTGACGACGGAGCTGCACCAGGGCACGGTGCTGTCCGCCAACAACGTCACCAACTGGGTGGGCACAATCTGGATGACGCCCGTCATCGGCGCCTACATCGCCGACGCCCACCTCGGCCGCTACCGCACCTTCATGGTCGCCTCCATCATATACCTCCTCGTAAGTCACCGTCGCATTTTTGTTTTTGTACGGCAGCTCTATCGGTAGCTTCCCGTGGGTGGGTCTCACCGTCATCCTCCTCCGCTAATGATCGCGCAGGGAATGATCCTGCTGACCATGGCCGTGTCGCTGCCGTCGCTGAAGCCGGCGAAATGCGGCCTCGGCACGGCGGACGCCAACTGCGACCACAAGGCCACGAGCGTGCAGCTGGGCGTCTTCTTCCTGGCCCTCTACATCCTTGCCGTCGGCACGGGCGGCACCAAGCCCAACATCTCCACTATCGGCGCCGACCAGTTCGACGAGCACGAGCCGCGGGAGCGCAAGCAGAAGCTCTCCTTCTTCAACTGGTGGATGTTCAGCATCTTCTTCGGCACGCTCTTCGCCAACACCGTCCTCGTCTACATCCAGGACAGGATCGGCTGGACCGTCGGCTACGCGCTCCCCACCGCCGGCCTCGCCGTCTCCATCGCCGTCTTCAGCGCCGGGACGCCCTTCTACCGCCACAAGCCAACCTCCGAGAGCTCCTTCGCCAAGATGGCCGGCGTCATCGTCGCTGCCGTCCGCAAGTGCGGCGTCCCCGCGCCCGTGGACCCGCGCGACCTGCACGAGCTCGATCCCAACCAATACGAGAAAAAGAAGACGTCGCCGTTGCCGCACACGCCCAATTTCAGGTGCCCATACATCTATCTCTAAAGTCTAAACCACGTCGGACTGTTATGTGTATATGTGGCCTCATTAGTTAACTTAACTGCCATTGCTGGGGGTGCAGCGTGCTGAGCAAAGCGGCTGTGAAGATCGAGGGGAGCAGGAGCGCGTCACGGTGGTCGTTGAGCACGGTGACCCAGGTGGAGGAGACGAAGCAGATGCTCAAGATGCTGCCGGTGCTACTCATCACGTTCGTTCCGAGCGCGATGCTGGCGCAGATCAACACGCTGTTCGTGAAGCAGGGCACGACGCTGGAGCGGCGCCTTCACCACTTCGAGATCCCGCCGGCCAGCCTGCAGGGGTTCGTGACCATCTCCATGCTCGTCTCCGTGGTGCTCTACGACCGCCTCTTCGTGCCCTTCATGCGGCGGCTGACCAAGAACCCGCGCGGCATCTCGCTGCTCCAGCGCATGGGCGTCGGGCTCGTCTTCCACATCGTGATCATGGTGATCGCGTCGGTGACGGAGCGGCACCGGCTGAGCGTGGCGATGGCGAACGGCATATTCGAGAGCAAGGGCACGACCATCCCGCTCTCCATCTTCGTGCTGCTCCCGCAGTTCGTGCTCATGGGCGTGGCCGACGCGTTCCTGGAGGTCGCCAAGATCGAGTTCTTCTACGACCAGGCGCCCGAGGGCATGAAGAGCCTCGGCACCTCCTACTCCATGACCAGCCTCGGCATCGGCAACTTCCTCAGCAGCTTCCTGCTGTCGACGGTGTCGCGCGTCACGCGCCGGCACGGGCAGGGAGGGTGGATCCAGAACAACCTCAACGCCTCCCGGCTGGACCACTACTACGCCTTCTTCGCGGTCCTCAACTGCGTCAACCTCCTTGTCTTCTTCGCCGTGTGCCGGATGTACGTGTACAACGCCGAGGTCAGCCACGTTGTTGATGGTGGCGGCGGGGAGAAACAGAGGCCGGAGGTGGCGATGCAGCCACCTGCTCACGCAGGCGCAGTAGAAGTTCATCCTTGATGTTCCCCCCAAAACCCTCATCAATCGAGTTCAGAGTATTGTGAAATAGTACTGCACGGTATGATATGGAAACAAAAACCACAATAGCTATAGAATTGAAAATAGGAATAATAATAAGAAAAGAAAAAGGGCAGATGCAATATTTGCTAAACATCAACTTTAAAACCCAATAAGATGAGTTCAGATGGAAAATGACCATTACTTTTTTTTAATGGAGCATCACCCCCGGCCTCTGCATCCGACAGATGTATACGGCCATACCATTACGTTTGTCATTGAAGTGAAAACAACTCTCAACTACGGATGTCGCTAGTAACATGATCACAAATGAGATTAGTGGTGTGTGCGGTGACCATATAGCAAAGGTCGTTATACACCCATAAAAGTGACACCACAATGTGATATGGGCAAGCCTCTAGGGTGACCTGATATCTTCA
>NC_041381.1:86309727-86321298 GCF_002162155.2 Triticum dicoccoides
GAGGGGAAACACTCAAATCAACACACATAGATGCAATAAAGATACACATAGATAAATCATTGATCCAAATCATCCAAAGAGAGATGGAACAAGATAGGGTTCTTCCCAAGTCCTTAGACAAGGAGAGCTTGTTGCTTCTATGATGCCTTTCGTCTTCACGATTGGAGGTCTTGATATTCCTGAAGGAATCTACTCCTATGGGGCCTTCCCCTCAAGAGGAGGTCTTGATTCCACTAGGCAAGGTAGATCCCACAAATGGGAGATACATGAGTAAAGCTCTATGGTTTTTAGTTCTAGTGTTTGCTAACCCTAGAGAAGAGGTGGGGGCAGGTATTTATAGTCTAGCTCACGAAGGGGAAGGGCTCCATAGAGTTTCGGGGTGGACCAGAAGTTTCGGTGGTTGGATGCTTCTGGCAACTTCCAGAATATCCAGAGAGTTTGCACAGCTGCGCGCTAGGGAGGCCGGAAGTTTCGGGGTGGATCAATAGTAATTCGGCATTCGGTATCTTTGAAGATGGGATTAGGAAAACCAGGTGGGGCTAGAAGATCATCAAAGGACTCACCTTCTTGAAACAGAGCATCATTGTCAGTCCCAATGGTGCTAACTATCATAGTATTTGCTTCCTTGTTAGCTATGGTGGTTGGCTCTGCCTTCTCCATTTCAATTTTCTTCATCTAAAGGTTCAGAGACAGTTGGCCCAAATTTTCCTTGCAGATTGCCATTTACCTTTGGAGGCCAATGACACATCAGTTGACGTAAGTACTTCCAGATGCATTGGATCAGTTTGAGGATCAAGTAGTTGCAGAGTGGTATTCAAGATTGCTTTTAGGTGATCACCACGAAATGCTTGGACTCCTATGGAATTAGGAAAAGTCAATTTGTGAGGAGGAGCCTCTTGCACACAACCCAGTTGGAATAATTCAAATTGTAGGCTCATCTCAGGACGGTACCACCCTCCTCGGTGCCTATGACTTCTCTGAGATTTGGATCTTTCGAGCCGGCTTCTGCGCCTCCGAGACTTTGGAGTGACCGGGTGGAGTCTAACGAGGTTTTTGAGCACATGTTACCTGCTTTGGATTTTGAGGATGTTGTGAGTCCCGACCTTGGGGCCTCGCCGATCTCGGCAGGGGAGAGGAGGAGGAGTCTATGCAGGTAGCCACTCCCTCTCATGCGCAGCACGTTGACTCTCCTCAGATCGAGGGTCCGGTGGTGGAGGTCTTTCCTTCGGGAGGGGGTCCGGGGCAGGTGGTCTCGGTTCCCTCTTCTTCTATCACGATGCCGGAGCTGCAGGTGGCGGTTCCATCTTCTGAAGGGGGCTCGGGGCAGGTGGCCTCGGTGCCCTCTTCTCCTCTCTCGGTGGACGAGGTCTCGGTGGTGGAGGTCTTACCTTCGGGAGGGGGTCCGGGGCAGGTGGCCTCGGTACCCTCTTCTCATCTCGCGATGCTGGAGCTGCAGGTGGCGGCTCCGCCTTTTGGAGGGGGCTCGGGGCAGGTGGCCTCGGAGCCCTCTTCACCTGGGGAGCCTAGGGTGGCCGCCCCTCCTGTGGCGCCGATGAGCCCTTCTTGCTGGAGGGCCGGGGTGGGTAGGGAGTTCGGGCAGGTGGCCCATGCACTCCCCTCCCCCGGCATGTTGCCGTCTCTCTGCTGCAGGGCGCGACCAACATCAGCGGGGCCGTCGAGCGCCCCACCGCTTTCAGGTGTTCCCACTGGTTCGTCCATGAAGGCCGACCGGCTGCGTGCTTGGGGTGAGGCAGGAGGCCCCACCCCGAGCAGGGTCACTCAGGAGGAGGTTATTGCGTTTGGAGGGATTCCAGATCCGGTCTCTGAGAGGGTGACGGTTGAGCTGCCATCTCCAGGATCATCCGGAGGTGGACGACATACAGCAGCGGTGCGCCATGAGGGCGGCCAAGCTTCATGACGTTGAGGTCACTACTGGTATGTCGGTTAATACCTCTAATTCCATTTTGTATTTTTCTAATGATGAGATTATTAATAATGCAAACCAATTAGGAGTTTCACTAGGTAGTAATGATAGTGAAATTTCAAATTCCGTTAATGATATCCTGGATTTAGAGGCAGAGCGGGCTTTAGAGTTGATTCGTAACTTAGCAGCGGTTAAACCCGTGAATGATTCCGATTTTGATGCTTTGGTGGTCAGGGTGCTCAATAATTTTTGTGCGGATCTTATACCTCCCCTCCCTGAGTCTGAGGAGGAGGATGATATCTCTGAGAATGTCGTCGTTAGACCTTCTGAGCCTCGTTGTGAGGACCGGCTGGAGAGTCAGAACATTCCTAAACGCAAGTGGAAGCGGAAGATCTACCCGGCTTCCGCAGTGCGTAGGAGTGCTAGAATCCGTGCGGCTAAAAAATTTCATGACGAAATATGAAAGGAATCTTTTGAAATAGCAGAGGTCTGAAAGACTTGGCTAAAATAAGGTTTCTTGCAGAGGCATCTATCGAGCATAGGTTGGATTTTATCGCATTGTCAGAAACTGGTAGAGATAATTTTTCGCCACAATTTCTCAATACTTTATTGCGAGGTATTTATTTTGACTGGCATTGTCTGCCACCGAGAGGAAGATCGGGTGGGATCTTACTCGGAGTTAGATGTGATTCGCTCGAAGTCTGAAGTGTGGTGATGGGAGACTTTGCAGTTAAGTTTAGGGTGCGGTCGAAGGCCGATGGGTTTAATTAGGCTCTAGTGGCGGTATATGGTGCCGCACAGCCCAAACTCAAACCTAAGTTCTTGGCTGATCTGGTTAGGATTTGCGGCTCTGAGCAGCTTCCAATCCTGGTGGGGGGGGGGTGATTTCAACATCATTAGAAGGCGTGAGGAGAAGAACAATGATAACTTTGATGGGAGATGGTCGTTCATGTTTAGTACTATCATTGAAAGAAGAGGATCGTTCATGTTTAGTACTTTCATGTTTAGTACTATGAGCTTTTGGGAAGAAAGCTCACCTGGGCTAACGCGTTGCCAAATCCGACGTTTGAAAAGTTGGATCGAGTACTGGCTAGCGTCGAATGGGAACAGAAGTTTCCCTTTGTAACAGTTCAGGCACTTTCCTGTGGTATTTCTGACCACACGCCTTTATTTCTAGACTCTAGTGAGGCCACCCACTTGGGAAACAAAAACTCATTTTCGTTCGAGCTTGCTTGGTTTGAACGAGACGGCTTCTTTGATCTCGTAGCAAGAGAATGGGCTAAGGATGCAGGAGGTAGGACTGCGCTTGAGCATTGGCAGACTAAGATCAGGCACTTGAGAAGTTTCCTACGTGGGTGGGCTAAGCATCTTAGTGGGATTTGTAAGGTTGAAAAGGAACGGTTCCTTTCCCTTATTCAGTCCCTGGATGTAAAAGCAGAAACCACGGTTCTGCCAGCCTCGGAGCTTCATGCCAAGCTTGACGCGGAGATAAGATTGAAAGAGCTTCTTCGTGAAGAGGAATTAAAGTGGGCGTTGCGGGCCAAGGTCCGAAGAGTAGTCCTGGGGGACGCGAACACTCAATTCACATGATCGCTAATGGCAAACACAGAAAGAAAAGGATCTTTCATCTTGAACAAGATGAAGGAACGATTTTAGGACGGGAGAACCTAAAATTATAACAAGCAGTTGTTTGGGCCTCCAGAGGATAAATGTGTTTCTCTGGATGAGTCTAGGATTGAGGATGTTCCTCAACTTACTACTGTTGAGAATGATACTTTAGTTGCTCCTTTTTCTAAGAAAGAGGTGTTTGAGGCCATATCGCAGATGAAAAATAATAAGGCTCCCGACCCGGATGGATTTTCGGCTGAGTTCTATAAGAAGTGCTGGCATATTATTAAGGGGGATTTGTTGTCGTTGTTCCATGATTTATTCTCTGGACAACTTCAACTTTTTCAACTAAATTTTGGAACGATAACCCTGCTTCCTAAGAAAACAGAGGCTGTGAGAATTGAGCAATTCAGGTTCATCTGTCTTCTTAAGGTTAGTTTCAAAAAATTTACCAAGGTCGGGACTAATAGGCTCACGCAGATTGCACATTCTGTGGTGCAGCATACCCAAACTGCTTTCATGCCGGACAGGAACATCCTAGAAGGGGTTGTGGTCCTTCATGAAACGCTCCATGAGATTCAGACGGAAAAACTAGATGGAGTTGTTTTCAAGGTGGATTTTGAGAAAGCGTACGATAAAGTCAAATGGCCTTTCCTTCAACAGGCCTTACGCATGGAGGGTTCTGATGAAGCCTGGCAACGGCAGGTAGAATCTTTCACGCAAAAAGGGAGTGTTGGAATTAAAGTGAATGATGACATAGGTCATTATTTCTAGACACATAAGGGCCTGAGACAAGGTGATCCAATGTCTCCTATTCTGTTCAACATTATGGTTGATATGTTGGCAATTCTGATAGGTAGGGCAAAGGAGGCCGGTCAGGTGGGTGGCTTGGTGCCTCATCTAGTTGATGGAGGTGTGTCCATCCTGCAGTACGCTGATGATACGATCATCTTTATGGAGCACGACTTGGCAAAAGCGAGAAATATGAAGCTGGTGTTATGCTTATTTGAACAATTGACCGGATTGAAGATTAACTTTCATAAAAGTGAGTTGTTCTGTTTTGGTAGAGCCAATGAGGAACAAGAGGCTTATAGGCAATTGTTTGGATGCGAATTGGGGACATTATCTTTCACGTACTTAGGTATACCCATTTACCATCGTAAGCTGACAAACAGAGAATGGAAGTGTATCGAGGATCGGTTTGAGAAGAAACTGAGTTGTTGGAAGGGCAAACTCATGTCATATGGAGGCTAATTGATTCTTATTAATTTGGTGCTCACGAGTATGCCTATGTTTCTCTTATCTTTCTTCGAAGTCCCAGTTGGTGTTAGGAAAAGGTTGGACTTCTATCGATCACGATTCTTCTGGCAGAGTGATGAACTAAAGAGAAAATACAGACTCGCCAAATGGGATATCATCTGTCGACCTAAGGACCAGGGGGCCTTGGTATTGAGAATCTTGAAGTCAAGTAGACTGTATAAGTTATCAGTTGAGACTAAGGCCGCGTGGGCGCAGATTCTCCGTAGTAAGTATCTGTAGTACAAGACTTTGTCCCAGGTGACAGTGAGACCGACTGACTCGCCTTTTTGGAAGGGGCTTATGAGAGTCAAAGCAGCCTTCTTTAATAGGACAACGTTTATAGTCGGTAATGGCACCACCACATTTTCTGGGAGGATACTTGGCTTGGTGAAACGCCGCTGGCGCTTCAGTATCCGTCCCTGTATAGTATTGTTCAACGATGTGATGCTTTTGTTGCAGCGATTTTGCAGTCCATTCCCCTTAATATTCAGTTTAGGAGGACACTTGTTGGCAAACGGTGGGAAGCGTGGCTTCATTTGGTGAATAGACTAATGGAGGTTCAGCTATCTCATCAGCCCGATCAGTTGTGCTGAAGCTTACTAGGTCTGGAGAGTTCACAGTTACATCGATGTATATCGATGTCATCAACTCTAGTGCCATTCCTAGTTCCAAACATGTTTGGAAAGTCAAAGTTCCTTTGAAAATTAAAGTGTTTATGTGGTTTGTACATAAACAAGTCATATTAACAAAGGATAACTTGGTAAAGCGCAACTGGACAGGATCTACTAGGTGTAGTTTTTGTGCTCGGGACGAAACTATCAAACACCTATTCTTTGATTGCCCATTGGCTAGAGTTTTGTGGCACATGGTGCACATTGCCTTTAACATTACTTCTCCAAATTTGGTCAGTACGTTATTTGGAATGTGGCTTGTTGGGATAGAGTCCGAAACAGCTAAAGACATTCGCGTAGGAGTATGTGCTTTATTGTGGGCAATTTGAAACTACAGAAATGATTTGGCTTTTAATAGAACAACAAATATTTATTTTTTGCAGGTTTTATTCCGAGCCACTGCGTTGATCCGTATGTGGTCGTTATTCACTCCGACGGAGGCCAGGGAGCGTTCGGTTACTGGATCTATCCGGTGGGAGATGGTAGCAAAGGATATCTTCAACCGGTTTGGATGGCGGTCATGTAATAGGATAGGCGATTAGTTTACCTATCTTTGTTATGCCAGCCGGTTGTGGCTTCTTGGCTTTTTGTTTTTGGCATTGTGGCTCTTTGTGAGCTTGTCGTTAATTTGTTTTCAGACTATAAGACCTTGTTGAACCTCTTCATTTATCTATAAAGGTGGCCGTATGCATCGTTCTGATGCAGAGGTCGGGGAGTCCCCCTTTTCGAAAAAAAGGTGGCCCATCAAGCAAGTTTAGACCTGACACCCTTCAAAAATGGGTTGGGCATGGCCCAACTGCATGGCACCATAGCAGACTCAGCAGATCTAGCACTAACACTAGGTAGGCTCAAGGATAGAGTGAGATTGATGTCATTTTCTATCGCATGCATCTCTTGGTTCTCGTCATCCAGGTCTTCTAGAGAGGTTATCAAGTCATTTAGCTCCACAAACTCACCATGATATCAATGTAGTTCCGTGTCTATCTCACGAGCATTTTTTTGCTATGGCATGGCCCAATGTCCCATGCATGGTATTATTCCTCTTCTTCCTCGAGCAGTCAAGGTTCATTCTGGTTAATGTTGTCCTACAACATAAGTTGATTATGATGGCCTACTGGTTGGTTCCGAAAGTCTTGTAGCTCATGTTGTTGGATTGGTTCAAAGAAATGGTTACTTTGGTTTGGGTGGTAATGAGCTTGAAGAGGGATGGGTGTGATTTCCATCCAAAGGCACTTCATCTTCATCAGGGGGACCTCCATCAAGCATTCCCCTCCACCAAGCATGCTTTGTTGAATGATAACTATAGGAACAGTCTTAGAGTTAGTTTGAAAATCATCTCCCTCTCCAATGACAATGTTGGTTGGTATGTCCTTCATTTCTTCCACTCTAATCTTAACAACCAGACATGCTTTAGTGCCTTTTACTCGGTCCCAAACAAGGAGTTTGCCAAAGCTCTTAACTGCATTGTCTATCTCATGTATACTTATTATGACAAAAGGAAATGCCACTAGAAGAACTCAAACTTCTATGTTAAGTGCAAGGATTTTCCAGTTAAGACCTTCATTATGCCTTTGAACTATCACATGAACATCACCAAAAATATGTGGGCTATTGTTAACCAGATCGTCTCTGTTCAGAACACTATCTAATTTGATGAAAGCTTGACCAAATGGGTAGCGGGTAATCTCATAAAACCCCACTTTCTTCAATTCGGAAGAGAAATCCCCAAGTACATCCATGATGATGGCGAAAGCTACCTGCTGATCTGGCATCAGGACGATGGTGGCGATGACGACTCCTTCATGCATCGGTTGAACCGAAGAGGCAGTGACTCGAACCCTAGTTGGCTGCCCTTCCACGTGGATGAATCGATGGTTTGGAGGGATGAAGGGGGTGGGGTCAAATGGGAATGAAGCCATGCTGGAGTCGATGAAATTATGGCTCAAGAGCAGGGGAGCCGCGGGTGGAGTACTATTGCAAGGGGGAGACGAGGAGGCAGGACGACAAGAGGAAGACGAAGCTAAAAGACGCTTGGAAATAGGTTGGGCCTGGGGAATAGCCAAATTAGTCAGGTTCTCCGTAAATGGTTGCACTCCCGAATCTCCAACATCAGCCGGATTAGCTTCCAATTTGCATGGTTGATGGTCAAAGAAGTGGTCAAATCAACAGGCTTAGGAGGGGCTGAGCTATCTTTGCGGGTTGAAAGAGAATCTTGAGCCACATGACCCCAACCCTTGCAGAGAGCGACTAGTTAATGAGCGCTCTTTCGGCAGCCTCGCAACGATCAGCGCCACTTGGCACGCTCTCAGCCATTGGCCACGTGTCGCGCTCTGGGCGCTCCCTCCGGGTTTTTTTCGCACGCGTTTTCAGCTTTTTAAACGGGTTATTTCAGGGTTTTTCGACGTTTTGGTTTTCACCGGTCTTCCTTAGCTTTTCGATCAAAAAACATTTTGGCCGAAAAAACGCGTTTTCTTTTCTTTTTTCCTTTCGCGAGAGTCACGGTTTTACTTCGCGAGAGTCACGACCGTGCCTCTCGGAAACGGAAAAAACATGTTTTCTTTTTTTTCCTTTCACGAGAGTCACGGTTTTGCTTCCGCGAGAGGCACGGTTGTGCTTTAGCGAGAGTCACAGCCGTGCCTCTCGGAAACAGAAAAAAACACGTTTTTTTTTCTTTCACGAGAGTCGCGGTTTTGATTCCTCGAGAGGCACGGTTGTGCTTTCGCGAGAGGCACGATCGTGCCTCTCGGGAACAAAAAAATGCATTTTCTATTTTTTTTTTCTTTCGCGCGAGTCATAGTTTTGCTTCCGCGAGAGTCACAGTCGTGCCTCCTCGGAAACGGGAAAAACACGTTTTCTCTTCTTTTTTTCCTTCCGCGAGAGTCACGGTTTTGCTTGCGCGAGAGGCACGGTTGTGATTTCGTGAGAGGCACGTGTGTATGCCTCTTTTGGAAAGGGAAAAAACCGTGCTCCGGTTCAGTTTTTTCGTCCAGTTTTTTTTCGTGAAAAAAGTTCGTCAAAACCTATCAGCATGGGATCTAGTTTTGAAGATCTCGATGCGAGGAATCCAATGGTGAAAGCGGTTCGAGATTTGGACACACGGTTTAAGATATAAAAACATTTTAAATAAACGTGATGAGGACATGACTACCTTGGATATGACCAAATATATTGCATACATGTATATTTGTGAGGTGATTTCTAATGCAAACTATGCAATAATTTATTTATGTCATCCAGGACAAAAATACTTCACAAACTTTTGTGCCATGTCTAATTGCAGGTGTATGGGACATTTGTACAATACACATATGAAAATAAGAGAGAAAGAGATGTTTACTTGCTGTTCAAAAAGTTCTCTCACGTCACTTTTGGCCCAAGAGAAGATAGAGTCCAAGTCTCTCACGTTCTGGATTCAGATTCGGACTACACAGACACACCTAATTCAAAACGCCAAAAACTCTTTCATGCGGACTCCGAATTGGGTGATTCTTTTTTTGTTGGAAAGTATATTTCATGCTCTTTCCAACCCAATTGGAATAACCTTAAAATCCGTCCAGAGCGTTGAGTTATGGACGAAACAATCTGACGCTGCAGCAAAATCCGAGTCAAACTACAAGTCCAAAGGTGTTACGTCACCTTTACTTGGGCCCATTGGCCTTGTACGACCTAGAGTTAGTTTTAGGCTGCCTTGAGACGTCCTCCCACCTCTTTGGCCGCCACCCCTTGCTCCTATATAAGTAGATCCATCTAGTAGCTTTTTCTTTGGGATTTGTTTAGTTAAAAGTTAGCCATTGCAACTTCGTGTACTTTGTTTGTGTCCAACGACCAGACCAAGACCGCTTACGGATACCCGCCTTTATCAATAATTCATATATACTCGCAATATTCTGATTGCTTTTATCATATTATTTCTTGTTCTTCGATTGCTTGCAGGAATAGACCTTCGTGGTCAGGTTGATTGTGCTCCGGCGTGGTCAATAACCTCTCGGAGTTGGTTTAGCGATTGCTAAGGCGCAACATCGTGCATGTTTGTAGTCGGATCGTCAAAGTCATCTTCACCAAATCGATAGTTATCATCTCATCGAAAGATCGGGACCCTCGCCTCTATCAAGTGGTATCAGAACATCCATTGAATTAACTGTTGATGCAAAATAATCAATGTTTAATCATTGTGATATGACCTCTAATCTTTGTGATGATTCTGTGTCGAATGACTTATTGCATGTTTGCTTATTTAAGCATGTTGTAGCATGTAAATTGCATGCAAGTAAGGTTTATTCACCAATGTTGGGATGGTTTAATGATGAATATTGTTAATCTTTTGATATGAATAAGAGCTTCACTTATATGTGCAAACTGAGTTGCAATATTTTCATGCCTTTTACTTATGATAATATTTTGGCTTTATATTTTATGATCTATGAAAGTTACTCATGTATACATGTGTCATATGTGCAAAAATCAAGGAAAGTAAAAATGGATGACATATACATATACAACATGTACACTTTGTCTCTTTTGTTAGCCACATTTCAGATTAAGCAACGCCGAGGATGGCTTTGTTTTCAAGAAGGGGAGGATGATGAGGACATGACTACCTTGGATATGACTAAATATATTGCATACATGTATATTTGTGAGGTGATTTCTAATGCAAACTATGTAATAATTTATTTATGTCATCCAGGACAAAAATACTTCACAAACTTTTGTGTCATGTCTAATTGCAGGTGTATGGGACATTTGTACAATACACATATGAAGATAAGGGAGAAAGAGATGTTTACTTGCTGTTTAAAAAGTTCTCTCACGTCACTTTTGGCCCAAGAGAAGATAGAGTCCAAGTCTCTCACGTTCTGGATTCAGATTCGGACTGCACAGACACACCTGATTCAAAATGCCAAGAACTCTTTCATCCGGACTCCGAATTGGGTGATTCATTTTTTGTTGAAAAGCAGATTTCATGCTCTTTCCAACCCAATTGAAATCACCTTAAAATACGTCCGGAGCGTTGAGTTATGGACGAAACAATCTGACGATGCAGCAGAATCCGAGTCAAACTACAAGTCCAAAGGTGTTACGTCACCTCCACTTGGGCCCATTGGCCTTGTACGACCTAGGGTTAGTTTTAGGCTGCCTTGGGACGTCCTCCCACCTCTTTGGCCGCCACCCCTTGCTCCTATATAAGTAGGTCCATCTAATAGCTTTTTCTTTGGGATTTGTTTAGTTAAAAGTTAGCCATTGCAACTTCGTGTACTTAGTTTGTGTCCAACGACCAGACCAAGACCGCTTACGGATACCCGCCTTTATCAATACTTCATATATACTCGCAATATTCTGATTGCTTTTATCATATTCTTGCTTGTTCTTCGATTGTTTGCAGGAATAGACCTTCGTGGTCAGGTTGATTGTGCTCCGGCGTGGTCAATAACCTCTCGAAGTTGGTTTAGCGATTGCTAAGGCACAATGTCGTGCATGTTTGTAGTCGGATCGTCAAAGTCATCTTCACCAAATCGATAGTTATCATATCATCAAAATATCGGGACCCTCGCCTCTATCAAAACGGATCTACGAAAAAAAGGAAACTCCCAGGTTGCGACAAGTGACGCGCTGTCTCAACTAGTGATTTCGAGCCTTGCAAGAGTGGAAACAAAAGTATATTTGGGCACGTGGCTGAAAACGGCCAGAGAGAAGACAACGGACCAGGCCGTTGCGCATGGGCTTCGATGGGCCATAGAGCCTACCCAAATTTTGAACGCGCACAGACCCCGCCTGAGTAGTAAGGGCATCTCCAACGTTGATCCGTAAATATCTCTGTTATATATCCTTTTTTGTCCAGACGTGATCCACTAACATGGTGTGGGATGGCTCCATCCAATGCTAATCACAAAGTACCTGGTTGGGAGGACAAAAAAGTAGGTGGGAACCATGCATGTGGTGGGATATTTGTGATTTAGTGTCCAGTGGGAAGAGAGAGAGGAGTGGGGGACCATGCATGTGCGGTTGGGAGGAGAGAGAGAAGAGGAAGACCATGCAAGTGATTGATCTAGTGCGTGCCCGGATTCCGGC
>NC_041381.1:86321520-86322555 GCF_002162155.2 Triticum dicoccoides
TCTTGAATACCAGAATCCATGCGTCCGGACTGCTAAGCGGGCATATACATGTCCCCGTTAGATGGCAAAAGTGGTTCGGACACTGTGATCCAAACATATAGTGGAGGTTTGAGGGTCCGCCTTGAAGATGCCCTAACTTTATTAAGAATCATTGCAGAAACGGTCGTTAACTGAGCTCCTTGCCTAATCCGCACGAATGGACTGAGAAGGATTATATTTATCAAATGATCTGTGGAGCGACATCAATAACTTGGAAGATACGGGGAGATCTGACCACGTGAGCATATGATTTTTTAGGATGATTACGAAAAATATGAGTTCACTCATCTTCTTGCTCTTGAAGGTATATAGCTAACTCTTTCTCATAATCCGCACCACCACGACTCCAAAGTAAGAGCCCAGATTGAACTCATTGTGGAAATGTTACCTCCATTGAAGATAGCAAAACCAATTTCTTTCGAAGAGACATAAAATTAGAAAGACCGATTCTAAAGTCTTCACCTTGAAGAGATATGCACGTCCTCCAAAAGATGAGAGAAGGATCGTACTCACAAATTCTTCCGTTAGTCGAATCTTGGATCTCTTGAATTCACCCACCAGTAGAAATTTACAGTCTTGTGTACTCCTCAAAATTGATGGGCAGATTCCATCGAGCCCAGATGACTTCTTCAAAAGCGTGTCCTTTCTCAAAATTCAGAACTTCTTGGGCGAACGGCAGGCAGTGTGTTGTCGTTTGGGACGTCGTGTACACGCCGAAGTAGGCTGGCGGGCTAGGCCTAGCTGAATATTGCTCTACGCGCACGATGGCCTTGGCTGAAGAGGATTGATGGCGGGAGGCCATGGGCAGAATTCCAAATCAAGGTATCACCCCGGTCGGTTGAGATCTATCGCTCCGCAATTTTCGTCGATGTGGGCAACGGCACCGTCAAATTCTTTTGGGAGGATAGATGGCTGGGTGGCACGAGAATTCAGGAGCTTACACCTAGTATATATACAACCGGAGTAAAGCCACACCTACGTAACCCTTTTTACATA
>NC_041381.1:86322907-86325017 GCF_002162155.2 Triticum dicoccoides
GATTAATCAGCGTGCAAAGGATTTACCTAAGGTTTCTTAGAACACTACGTAGGTGTAGCATTCTTTGATACAACCGTGTGCGGCCGAGGACGCAGAACTCCCCCACGGTAGCTAGGGCACTGGAAGGTGCTTGGGCTAGGGATGTTGGCCCGGATATGAATGTTGCGGAGATCAGCACTATGGAATGTGGTGACTGGTGAGCACGGTAGAGTTGCAACATGACGTGCAAGACAAGGTGCGCTAAGCTTGGGAACCATCTGATGAATACTCGGCAAGGTCAGCATATGCCAGCAAGCTCATTGGTCGATAGTTGGACCCTGCGCCTGCGGCCACGGTGATTTGGCACTGCCACGTACCCCTATGTTGCAAGTTCTTTGCCTGGTTAGCCTTCTGGGATATGTGTTGGACGTCGGGCCGGCTTGCCGGGAGAGGGTTGCCTCACCATCCGGCCTGCCAGTTCTGTGATCAGGAGGCGGAAGACATCAATCAAATTCTTGTTTGATGTGTGTTCGCTCACACGATTTTCTTCTTTTTACAAATCCTCATGTTTCTATGAGCAGACATGAACAGCGTATTCTGGATAGTACTACAGAGCTAAATTTAACAGATTGTAGCAGGGTTTGTTTTATTATGGTTTCCAAATAGCATATGAGTCACGGGCGACAGAGCAGGTTGAGAAAGAGTTGCAGCCGGCGAGACAAGGCCAAGGCCAAGAGCTAGAAGAGTCAGACTAGGACTATGCTTAGGCAGCGATCAACTCAGATTCAGCAAGCAGCAGTAGAAAGGGAGCATAAGTTAGGTTAGGACTGAGTTCCGTTCAGCAAAAAGCGATTCAGAGTAGGAGACAAGGGATGAGTCCATACCCATTTGTATGGAGAGTTAATATATAACCTGCAGTCACAATATTGCTGGAGATAACAAAGATAACTCCGTTTAGCTATCCCTAAATCAATGAGTAAGATTTAGGCTCATAATGTGAAAGACTCACATTGGTTTGGCCCAATAGAAAAGAATTCCCTGATTATTCCTTCTAAAGAAGTCCATGGACGGCTGCAGATCAACAGCAGTTAATTTTGCTCCCTCTTGCTCTGCAGTACACTGCCAATGTATTGTCGACACTTCGGAGTTTACCAATCACGGCACAAACTCATGGGCAATGCTCTCGCCCACTGTTGAATCATCACTAGATTTCTACACGGACGTAGTTTCTAAATATATATTTTTTTATCACATATAATACATATTTAGATAGTTAAATCGTCAACCTAGAACTACGCGAATGACTTATTCACCGTGACGGAGGTAGTACTCCCTCCGGTCCTTTTTACTCTGCACATTGGATTTGCCGAAAGTCAAACTTTGCTAAGTTTGACCAAATTTATATTAGAAATTATTAGCATCTATAATATCTAATAAATATAATATGAAAATATATTCCAAGATGAATCTAATGATATTGGTGTTGTTATGTGAATTTCTATAATTTTTTATATAAACTTGGTCAAAGTTGGATGAGATTGACTTCGGACAAACCTAATATGCAGAGTAAAAAGGACCGGAGGAAGTATGATTTTGTTTGGTTTTCAGGATAAGTTCCAAAAGAAATTAGTGCTCAAAGTTATCCTTTGGATACTGTATCGATGTCTGAAATGTCAGCATTTAAGGAACCGTAAGTACAATGGTATCTTATGCATAGAATGGATAGTCCAATCGTTTATTCACACCCACCAGTACTAAATTATTCCCTTGAGATCTTGATGGGAAATAGTGAGAACCAACACCAACTAATTATCCATAATTATACATTGAGTAAAGCAAGTCAACATATTTCATCAAATGATTATAGATTTGGCTATGAATGTTGCTCATCTTAGTGAGCAGAAATTGTTTGTCAAACATGATATTAATGTCTTAGTTAGCTTATACCAATTTGGATCTCAAATACTATACAGGATAGCAGATCTCCCCTACTAAAGAACTACTACAAATTTAACGTTTCTAATGTTATCTTCATAGTTTCACCATTTTATCAGTGTGAAATCTTATAATAGTTACAAATACTGCTCAAGTAGTGTGAAGTTCATACACGAAAATTCCCAAAATCTAAGCA
>NC_041381.1:86325307-86341142 GCF_002162155.2 Triticum dicoccoides
ACATTTTGAGGTTAAGAAAGAGACCTGTTTCGCGATTTTTCACGGTAATTCCACTCATTCTACCATGCGCCTTCCTCTTGAACTGAGCTAAACCTCATAAATATTCAGCGCAATCTGTAAATTACGGGAAAACCATGCCATGTGAACTCCATAAAGAGAACCTTAGTTATTACACTACATAGCTAATAATCCCAAACAGCAGCAAGATTAGCCAGTATGTCAGGTTATAAACTAGACTGTACGGCCATGGGTCTACATCATAACAAGTTAATGTGTTCTCCGGTTAAAGTGCCATACAAACTGATCAACAGCCACCATTGCCCGTGAAGCCGAACCAACAGAAACTTACAAACTGATCAACAGCCACCATTGCCCGTGAAGCCGAACCAACAGAAACATCATACCTATGCATCAAGAACCATTGTGAATCAAATTAATTTTGGCAGATCAATCTGTATACTAAGAACGCTTACAGAAAACCTGATAACTGATTTTCAGTAAAGAAAAAGTTGAACAAGGGGATACATACATAGAGACTAACAAGTATGCTCCAATCTGCATAATTATAACTCCTTCACCTCCTGGCTGTGTTGTGTTAACGCAACGAGCAGAAAACCAGTGCTCGTGGATTGAGGTAACCACATCTAGAAATTTATAATTGCAATCACAATATTGCTTAACAAGGGTAACTTGGTTAAACAAACCCTAAATCAATAAGCAAGATTTAGGCTCATAATGTAAAAGACTCACATTGGTTTGGCCCAATAGAAAAGAATTCCGTCTGCAGATTATTCCTTCTAAAGAAGTCAATGGACGGCTGCAGATCGACAGCAGTAAATTTTGCTCCCTCTTGCTCTGCTGTGGACATTTAAAAAAGATTGTGACTTCAAACTTCTACAACTTGAACATTCGTGTATGTTAGTGAACAGGGTTTTGCATATCTTTGGCACTGAGATCTCTGTCACATCTGTGATTCAGGCATTAAACTCCATGCCAAAGAATGTATCCCTAAATTAAGTTTATCAAATGCATCTTGCGGTAGCAATGGATGGAAATAATAACGATATCAAACTACAACTTTATGACCGGCATATTAGGGGCTTAGCCCAGTTAGTCGTGGCCCAGTCTATCTTATCGTTATTAGGGCCTTAGCCCAATTATCTTATTAGGAGGATTATATAAACTCGTGTAAGGATCCGTTCTGGAATTAAGCAAGAAGAAATCATATTTGCTCGGCTTCCTTAGGGAGCCGGGAGACCTAACCCTAGCCTCCTCCCCTACGCCATCTCCCTCTCAGCCGCCGCCTTCTCCCGCGCAACTACGGCGCTAACGCGCCGCGCCGGCGCCCATCTCCTCGCCAACCAGCCTCCCACCCCTACGATCTACGGTGCAGGCTAGGTAGGGCCCAAGCTCCTACCAGTTTGGTATCAGCTAGCTTCGGTTCGATCATGTCTTCACCGCCGCCCAGCCCGTCTCTTCCGCTGCCGGTCACCTCATCGCCTCCGGCGACCACCACGACCGTCGCCCCACACCTGCCCACGACGGGATCCTCCGTCGCGCCCGCCCCCCGCCGTCCTCACCCCAGAGGAGGTGTCCGGGGTGCTGCGGGACCTAACCCAGGCGGTCCAGGAGATCCGCCTGTTCTTGGCCGGGTCCTACGGGCCGCACCCGGCTGCGCCACCCATCGCCGCCCCCGCGCCGCCATGGCTCGCCGGGCCACTGCAGCAGCCGCTGAAGCTGCCATCCATAGCCAACACCGCCCAACCCTGGCTGAAGTGGCAGCCGCCGCTCCTGGCGGCCTCCTCCGCGCTCGCCGGGCCACTGCAGCAGCCGCTGAAGCTGCCATCCATAGCCAACACCGCCCAACCCTGGCTGAAGTGGCAGCCGCCGCTCCTGGCGGCCTCCGCCGCGCCCGGCGTCACACCGCAGCAGCCGCTACAGCTGCAGCAGCCATCGCCGGTCAGCTCCGGCCCCGCATCGACCACGCCGATGGGAGTCCCGATCCACCAGGTCCGGTTCCCGCCCTCGTCGTCCCCGCTACCGCCTTGGTTGACTGAGTCGTCGTCTCAGCCGGTCTACACGATGGCCTCGGGACCACTGCACGTGCCGTCACAGCAGGCGCAGTACGGCGGGTCCTCCAGTTCCGCGGGTCCCTCCGTTGGCCTCAACGCAACGCAGTACAATGGGGGGGCCCCTGTGATCACCGACCTGGCGCCGCTGCTCCGCACCGCTGAGCCGTACCCCCACGGCGGTCATACCTAGACGGCGCCGCGCTTTGCCAAGCTCGCCTTCGCCACCTATGACGGCACCGAGGACCCCCTCAACTGGCTTAATCAGTGTGACCAGTTCTTCCGGAGGCAACGCACGCTCGCGTCGGACCGCACCTGGCTCGCTTCATATCACATCTGAGACGCCGCACAGACTTGGTATTACGCTCTCAAGCAGGACGAGGGCAGCATGCCTCCATGGGAGCGTTTTCGCGAGCTCTGCCTCCTTCGCTTTGGGCCACCGATACGCGGGAGCCGGCTGGCGGAGTTGGGCCGTCTTCCCTTCACCTCTACGGTGCAGGACTTCACCGACCGCTTTCAGGCCCTGGCATGCCACGCGCCCGGCGTGACGGCTCGCCAGCGGGCTGAGCTCTTCGTCAACGGTCAGCCGGATCATATTTGGAGCTGCGGGGACCCCAGGACCTCCAGACGGCCATGTACTACGCCCGCTCGTTCGAGCGCCGCGCGGTGGCCATCCAGCAGGCATCACCGTCCCGGACCGCTGGGCCGCCACCCTGGCCGGACGTTCCCGCATAGGGTCGGCCTGCTCAGGCTCCCGCAGCACCCCTCGTCGCGACTGCGGCGCGCCCGTTCCACCGGCTCACCCCGGCCGAGCAACTCGAGCGTCGCCGCCAAGGGTTGTGCTTCAACTGCGACGAGCCCTACATGCCCGGCCACGTCTGCCCGTGACTCTTCTACCTGGGGGCTGCGGACTACATTGAGGAGGACGCCGCCGCCGCCGGGCTCGGCGACCTGCCCGCCCCAGCTGCCGCGGAGGTGTTTGGCCACGGTTGATCACCTGGAGGAGTTCCGCAAGCGCTTCCCCGCCTTCCAGCTCGAGGACGAGCTGTTTGTGCAGGCGGGGAGAAATGTTATGTTCGGCATATTAGGGGCTTAGCCCAGTTAGTTGTGGCCCAGTCTATCTTATCGTTATTAGGGGCTTAGCCCAATTATCTTATTAGAAGGATTATATAAACTCATGTAAGGATCCGTTTTGGAATTAAGCAAGAAACAATCATATTTGCTCGGCTTCCTTAGGGAGCCCGGCTTCCTTAGGGAGCCGGGAGACCTAACCCTAGCCTCCTCCCCTGCGCCATCTCCCTCTCAGCCGCCGCCTTCTCCCATGCAACTACGGCGTCGACGCCGGCGCCCATCTCCTCGCCAACCAGCCTCCCATCCCTAAAACCTACGGTTCAGGCCAGGTAGGGCCCAAGCTCCTACCAACAACTTTGCTAAATGCATCAACCAAGAAACGGTGCCAGTTTCAGATGAACCAATGACATTACTACCAAATTCATCTGCAACGTTCTAATAACTAAACAACCGAACAGCTTCCATCAGAAAAATACACGACAGCGTGGGAAAATTCATTAACACCATTCTGCAGTCCAATTGCCAGTATTGAAGATTATACAGCCACCAAGGAACTGTCCATCAAATTGCTCGCGCCGGCTTTGTGCTTCCTATTGGTAAAGAACAAATTCCCCGTGCTACCGGTGTTTGGGACGATACTTACACCATGGGGAAGAGGCGAGATGGTCCTGTCGGATCGTAGTTGAGCAGCAGCGCCGCCTTGATCGGCATCCCTGCAAGAGGATGGGGATTATGGTTCACACGAGAGAGCAGAAACAGTAGCCAAGTGGGAGGGTGACAGGACCGAACTAGTACTGTCACCGAAAATTCAAAGAACTCAAGGAACACTCAGAATTATGGTGGAATTTGGGGATTGATTCAAGCTGGATTGGAGAGACAGGAACTAGGGTTAGCCAGCCGGAACACGGCGGCTCCAAGGGCCAAGCCCAGTACAATCCAGGATGCCCCTCTCCACAAGCCGGAGGGGGATTAAAAAGAGGTTCAGCTAAGAAAAGTAGACAGCGACAGGTTTTATGGGTTACAGTGACTTGTACGACAGTTCAAAAGTAAAAAGGGCGCGCGCCTCTCAGCCGTCCATCTGGAGATCTTTAGATCAACGGTCCACCAATGCTAGTCTAACTAAAGCGGTACTGTAGCTCAGCCGACAGTTCCTTGACAGCTACAGTCCTGACAATTCCCCCGGATGAAGAACAGACTTGCCCTCAAGGCTGGAACGCTGGAAAAACTTTCTGGATGAAGGCAGCATCTTCCCAAGTGGCATTTTCTACTGGTAGATTGAGCCATTTGATGCGCCACTGTACCACAGGAATTCTGATGTCTCCTTGTACTCGTGGAATCAGTTTCCTCTCGAGGACAGCTTCTGGTTGTATCAAGATGTTACCTTGTGCATCCAACAGTGGAAGTTTGGGGTTTGGTACTGCTTCAAGGCCTAGGTGCTTCTTTAATTGGCTGACATGGAATGTTGGGTGTAGTTGACAATCATCTGGGAGTAACAATCTGTAGGCCACGTCCCCTACTTTCTCCATTACCCTAAATGGTCCATAGTACTTGGAGTGTAGTTTTAAGTGTCTATGGATGCTCAAACTTGTGTGCCTGTAGGGTTGTATCTTGACATAAACCATATCTCCCACTTCTAAGTTCTTATCAGTTCTTTTCTTGTCTGCAAAGAATTTCATTCTTTCTTGTGCCTTGAGTAAGTTGTCCTTGATTTGTTGGGCAATGCTATTTCTGTCCAACTCTGCTTGGTGATCTTCTCCTTCAACTGGGGGAAGCATGAGTTCAGCAATTAGAGGTGGAGGCCTAGCATATAGTGCTTGAAATGGTGTCATCTTGAGAGAAGTGTGAAATGTGGTGTTGTACCACCATTCAGCCATGGAAAGCCACTTGTGCCACTTCCTGGGATGAGCAAAAGCCATACAACCTCAAGTAATTCTCCAAGCACTGATTCACTCGCTCAGTGTGGCCATCACTCTGTGGATGATATGATGTGCTCATGTGTAGTTTCACTCCCATTTTTATGAACAACTTTTGCCATAGATTGCTAGTGAATATCCTGTCTCTATCAGTGACTATGACAGTTGGGAGGCCATGGAGTTTGAAAACATTATCAGTGAATGCTTGGGCCACTGTTTGGACAGTTATAGGGTGTCTCATTGCAATAAAATGAGCATATTTAGTAAATCTGTCCACCACTACTAGGATCAAATTCTTATGTTCAGATTTAGGGAGACCCTCCACAAAGTCCATGCTGATGTGTGTCCAAGCAAAATCAGGGACTGGTAAAGGCTGGAGCAACCCAGGTGATGGAAGGTGGTGTGCTTTGTTGAGTTGGCACACAGGGCATTGCTGCACGAAAGCTTGTACTTCTTTCCTCATTCCTGGCCAAGTGAATAAGATTTTCAATCTGTGATATGTTGCTCTTTCTCCTGAGTGTCCTCCTAACTCAGAGCTGTGGAAGGAGGTGACAAGTGACTTCCTCAGTTCAGTGTTGTGACCTACAACAATTTTCCCCTTGTACCTCAAAATTCCACTTGTGAGAGTGTAAGGGGGGTGTCTTGTGGGAGTAATTGCCAGTTCAGAAATGAGAGCAGAGCACTTTGGATCATCCTTGTAGCTGTTTACCACTTCTGTGATCCATGCTGGAACAGCAGTGCTAGTTCCCAGAGTAAGGATGGCATGCTTAACTCTAGAGAGAGCGTCAGCTACTCTATTTTCTTTGCCTTTTTTGTATTCCACAGTAAACTTGTAGCCCAACAATTTAATAAGAAGTTTATGTTGCACTCCCTCTGTTACTTTCTGCTCCTGGATGTGCCTCAAGCTCTGCTGATCAGTTTTGATGACTAGTGAAGAAGAAGCAAAGTAATGTTTCCATTTTTTTATTGCTTCAATGATTGCTAGGGCCTTTTTATCATAAGTGGACCAGCCAGCAGCTTTGGGCCCCAAGGCCTTACTGAGGAATGCAATGGGTTGACCCTTCTGCATGAGCACTGCTCCAATGCCATAGCCTGATGCATCAGCTTCAAGGACAAAGGGGAGTGAAAAATCAGGCAGGGCAAGCACTGGTGCTGTGGTCATCTTGTCCTTAAGTTGCTGGAAAGCAGCAGCCTGGGAGTTAGTCCACTTAAAGCCTTCCTTTTTCAATGCTTCAAACAGTGGTTTGCAAATCAAGCCATAGTTCTGGATGAACCTTCTATAGTAACCTGCTAGTCCCAAGAAACTTCTTAAATGTGTCACATTTTGGGAGTAGGCCAGCTAACAATTGCTTCCACTTTGGCCGGATCTGTGGTGACACCCTTGTCAGTAATCACATAGCCAAGGTACTCCACTTTTGATTGTGCAAAGGTGCACTTGGAGATTTTTGCATACAGTTGGTGTTTCCTCAGGGCTTCCAAGACCAAGGCTAAATGTTCCAAGTGTTCCTGGTATGTCTTGCTGAACATGAGGATGTCATCGAAGAAAACTAACACACAGTGTCTTAATAGAGGTCCTAACACAGTGTGCATCAATTCTGTGAAGCTTGGTGGCCCATTAGTTACTCCAAATGGCATGACTAGGAATTCAAACAGCCCTAGGTGTGTGGTAAAGGCAGTTTTTTTCGATGTCTCCTTCCTTCATTCTGATTTGGTGGTATCCACTTCTGAGATCTATTTTGGTAAAAATGGTTGCTCCATTCAGTTCATCCAATAGGTCTTCAATCATAGGAATAGGATATTTGTTTTTGATCGTATATGCATTTAACTTCCTGTAGTCAATGCATAATCGCCAAGTGAGATCTTTTTTCTTGACCAATATGGCAGGGGATGAGTAGGGGCTGTGACTTAATCTGATAATTCCTTTTTGAAGAAGGTCTTTGATTATTTCCTCCAATGCATTCTTCTGGTGATGAGGAAGTCTGTATGCTCTTTGGTTGATCACAGGAGCATCAGGTTGCAGATTAATTGCATGATCATAGTCCCTTTTGGGTGGCAGGCAAGTTGGTTCAGAGAAGACATCCTGGAATTTGTCCAGCATTTCAGTAATTTCGGGCTTGTGAACAGTGTCATTGACAATGTCCAGTTGAACAGGCTGCATCCACATGAGAGCACCAGTGAGCATGTTATCCAATATGTTTTCCATATCTTGCAGTATGGGAGTGCAAGGACTGGTAGGTAAGCTTTCATCAACAAATATGATTTCTTCCCCAGTGGCGTTTCTGATTGCTAGCCTCATTTTTGGAAGGTCAAAAGTGACAGGGCTATGTTTATACATCCAGTCTGCTCCTAGGATTATATCATAGCCACTGAGCTGCAGGACTCTGAAATCAGAAAGGAGTTCCACCCCTTGAATTTTGTATGGGACTTGGAAACAGGAGAAATCACTAAGTAGCTTTCCTCCATTAGCTACCGTTACTGAGACTTGCTTTACTGGTGTGATGGTGTACCCAGATTGCAGAGCAGCTGGTGGAGATATAAAAGAGGTGGTGCTACCACTATCTACCAGAGCTAGGACTACAGTTTTCCCAATTCTCACTTGGAGGGTAAAAGTGTGCTTGTTTTTAGCTTCAGGAATACCAGTAGCTGCATGCATGGAGATCTTAAGCTCTTGTTTGTCAGGTGGTTCCTCTTCAGCATCGGACAATTCCTCTTCTGCATCTACTATGTAGATTATCTCTGGGTTTCCTGACTATTCTTGCAAGGCTTGAATTTGTGCTTTTTGAGACATCTTGCACACCTGTTTATGGCCAGGGAACCAAGGTTCTCTGCATTTGTAGCAAATACCTTTTTCTCTGGCTTGTTGAATAACAGCAGAAGCGGAAGTATTGCTGGGCAGTGTTGTTTTGGGTTGTTCCCAGACTGTGGTTTTCTTATAGTTGGGAGCATTTTGTCTTGGAGGAGCAGGAGGTGGACAAGACTGTTCAATTCTTCTTGCTAACCACATGGCCTTTTGTAACGCCCTCGATGCGGCTATAGCTCCCACGTGTCGAGGCACGACTTAGAGGCATAACTGCATTGAAAGCAATGTCGCAAGTCAGGCAATCATTACAACATCCCATGTAATATATAATAAAAGGGGGAGATAACATAGTTGGCTTACACTCGCCACGTCACATCAGAGTACATAAATAACATCCATCAAACAAACACTCATGGCCCGACTACGACGCCAAAATAGAAAAGAACCCAACGTGCGACAAGGTCCTGAATCGATAACCCCAACTAGGCACCACTACTGATCATCCGGAAAAGACACATAGTATCGCTGAGAGTCCTCATCGAACTCCCACTTGAGCTCGTAATCGTCAACTGGAGCAGAAACACCTGGACCTGCATCTGGAGTTGTAGCATCTGTGAGCCACAGGGACTCAGCAATCTCACACTCACGCGATCAAGACTATTTAAGCTCATAGGAATGGATAAGGCAAAATATGTGGAGCTGCAGCAAGCGACTAGCATATGTGGTGGCTAACTTATACGCAAAAGAGAGCGAGAAGAGAAGGCGAAGCACGAGCGAGAAGCTAAAGGAACATCCTGCGCAAGCATAACTCCAACATCGTGTCCACTTCCCGGACTCCGCCGAGAAGGGGCCATCACGGTAACACACACGGTTGATTCATTTTAATTAATTTTAATTCAAGTAATCTACAACCGGACATTAACAAATTCCCATCTGCCCATAACCGCGGGCACGGCTTTCGAAAGTTCAATCCCTGCAGGGGGGGGGGGTCCCAACTTAGCCCATGACAAGCTCTCACGGTCAACGAAGGAATAGACCTCCACCCGAGACACACCGATCAGACTCGGCAACCCGGTACAACAAGACAATTCGACAGGTTAAAACAAGACCAGCAACACCGCCCGAATGTGCCGACAAATCCCGATAGGAGCTGCACATATCTCTTTCTCAGGGCACACTCAGATGAGCGCTCCATACAACTAAAACCAAACCTCGAGTTTCCCCGAGGGGGCGCTGCACAGGACTCTAGTTTGGACCAACGCTCAGAGGAGCACTGGCCCGGGGGGGGGGTTAAAATAAGATGACCTTCGGGCTCCGGAAACCCAAGGGAAAAAGAGGCTAGGTGGCAAATGGTAAAACCAATGTTGGGCATTGCTGGAAAAGCTTTAATCAAGGCGAACTATGAAGGGGTTCCCATTATAACCCAACCGCGTAAGGGACGCAACAATCCGGGAACATAACACCGATATGACGGAAACTAGGGCGGCAAGAGTGGAACAAAACACTAGGCGAGAGGCCGAGCCTTCCACCCTTTACCAAGTATATAGATGCATTAAGACAACATAGCAACATAATGATATCCCAACAAGAAAATAAATGTTCCAACAAGGAACGGCTCCAATCTTCACCTGCAACTAACAACGCTATAAGAAGGGCTGAGCAAAGCGGTAACATAGCCAATCAACGGTTTGCTAGGACAATGGTGGGTTAGAGGATCAACATGGCAATTGGGAGGCTGACAAGCAAAAGGTAGGCATCGTAGCAGTGGCAAAGCAAAAGAGCGAGCAAACTAGCATAGCAAAGATAATAGTGATTTCGAGGGTATGATCATCTTGCCTGCACAGTTGTCAGAGTTGACTGGATCCTCGCAAGCAAACTCAACGGGCTCCTCGGTAGCGAACGCGTCTCCCGACTCTACCCAACAAGACAAACAAGCAACAAGGATACAATCAACCACGGGCAAGACCAAGCAATATGATGAAATGACGATATGCTATGCGGGATGCAAAAAGCAAGATATGACAGGAAATGCATGAACCTGGCATCAACTTGGAAAACCAAGTGTGCCACTGGATAGAGGGGATGAAATCGCTTGAAAACGATATAAAGATCATTGGAATCGGAGCTACGGTTTGGAAATGGCAAGCGTTTTAAGATATGACACCGGTCTGCGATTTACAGCAAGTAGGCATCTAAATGCAACAAAATGAACATGCTACAACCACCAAACATGAAAACAAAATACATGGCAGTGATGTACACAAGATGTTTGACAAAACACTAGCACTGAGCCATAGGCAAATTCATCCATTAAGAGGTTCAAACAAGCATGGCTAAAACGCAAATGCAAAACAGATTCCAGACTTAGTGAAATTAACACTAGTCTGAAATTTCAGATCACGATGCTCTCTTCGGAGCAGCAAAACAACATGATAGAAAACCTGAACATGACAAGTAAGAACATGGCATGGAGCTACTCAACAAGCTTAACAAAACACCCAAAGTGACCTGGGGCCAAAAGGGTTCACAAAATACTCTACCGAGCTCACGAACATAGCTCGAAGACAATCAGTTTTCAGACTTAGTGAAAACTGAGACATGCTGAAATTTAACTCACGAAGGCATGTAAACGAGCTCGATGCACTCTCTACGGTGCAAGTCATGGCAAGGAAAGCATATAACCAGCAAGAAGGCATAATGTGCTAGATACACATGGCAAGAACGAAGGCATAGCATGCATGGAACACTAACGGTAGCATCGGCAAAATCGCAAACAAGTTGACGATCTGCCCAGATTAACAACGAAGCAAAAGTTGAGCTCGATTGAGTCAACCTAGAGCACTCCACATATGCCAACAAAGACATGGATGGATAGAGCATAATATAAATATCACAACTCCCTTACTGATCATCCTCAAAAGAGGCACGGATCACTAGGAAACAAGCTGGACATATAGCATCATGAACTAAAATATCCCAGACTTAGTGAAAATCACTAAGTCCCTGAAATCTGCAATCTCAGGTACCTCTCTTCGCAAGCTTGCACAAGACAACACACACATCCTAAAAATGCATGGGTGGCACCTCTGGAAATAAGACAAAATGCTTAACAATTCATCCCAAAGTGGCACAGGCATATCATGCACGAATTAAACATGGCAAAAATGACAAAAGTGCATGATGAACTAACGGATCTGCAATTTAACTCACGAAGCCTCCTTATAACAGCATTTTGGTCAACAAGATGACCTCAAACGCAAATGATGCAATGGAATGAAATGATGTACATGTCGAGGCGAAGATTTTGATATATCATACGCCCAAAACGGAGCTACGGTTGCGAAGATACAAGCAGTCAAAGATAGCACGAAAATTAGGGTTTCGGGGGAGAGAGGTCAACCGATGCCCAGATCCAGATCTGGATCGGCACGCTTCCCGAGGCGGCGCCGGAGACACTGTAGCAGCCAGAGGAGCTCGTCGCCGGAGCCGGTGGAGGAGGGGAGGCCGGCGAGGCGGCGGGGAGAGGCCGGGGTGGCGCCGGGGAAGACCGGTGGCGGCGCCCGGCGGCGGTGGACGCGGCCCGCGCGCCGGCGAGGGCGGCGGCGGGGCGCGCCGGTGACGAGGGCGGCGGCCGGCGGAGCGTCGGGCGGCGGCGGCCTCGGGCGAAGGAGGAGGCGGCGGCGGATCGGGCCTCGGGGGCCGGCGCTGGGCCTCGGGCCCGCGTCGGTGGCGGCGGCGAACTGGTCCCGCGGGGACACGTGGCGGCGGCGGGTTGGATGGCGGCGGCGGGCGGACGTTGTCTGGTCGGATCCGGACACGTCCGTCGGTGGCGGGGTTGATCTGTTTTTTTTAACTAGGGTTTCGGACGGGGGAAGAAGAGATCCGAATGGAGGGGGTATAAATAGGCATAAGTGGAGCTAGGAGAGTCCAAATGAGGTGCGGTTTTCGCCTTCACGATCGTGATCGAACGCTCTAGGACATGGAGCAGAGTTTGGTGGGTTTGGGCCAAATTTGGAGGGGTGTTGGGCTGCAACACACACGAGGCCTTTTCGGTCCCTCGGTTAACCGTTGGAGTATCAAACGAAGTCCAAATGATACGAAACTTGACAGGCGGTCTACCGGTAGTAAACCAAGGCCGCTTGGCAAGTCTCGGTCCAATCCGGAAATGTTTAATCCCCACACACGAAAGAAAGCTAGAAATGGCCACCGGAGGAGAACGAAGCGCCGGAATGCAAAACGGACAACGGGGAAAATGCTCGAATGCATGAGATGAACATGTATGCAAATGCAATGCACGTGACGACATGATAAGAGATGCACGAAAAAGAAAAACAACACACGGAGACACATACCCAAACCCGAGAAATAAATATAACTTAGCGCCGGAGACGGCAAGAGTGGATACGAATATGGAAAGTATATCTGGGGCGTTACAACACTCCACCACTACGAAAAGATCTCGTCCCGAGATCTAGGACTGAAAGAACTCCGGGTACTCAGAACGGAGGTGATCCTCGCGTTCCCAGGTAGCTTCACGGTCAGAATGGTGAGACCACTTGACTTTGAGGAATTTGATTGATTTGTTGCGAGTCTTGCGTTCAGTCTCTTCAAGAATAGCAACTGGGTGCTCACGATAAGAGAGATCTTCTTGGAGCTCAATGTCCTCGAAGTTGACGGTGCGGTCAGGAGTCTTGAAGCACTTTCGAAGCTGAGAGACATGGAACACATCATGAACATTTGCAAAGTTTGAAGGAAGCTCGAGTTGATAGGTGAGGTCGCCTCTCTTGCTGACAACCTTGAAAGGTCCCACGTATCTAGGGGCAAGCTTCCCTTTGATACCGAAGCGACGAGTACCTTTCATGGGAGAGACGCGGAGGTAAACATGATCTCCGATCTTGAAAACCAGATCACGGTGCTTACTATCATAGTAGCTCTTCTGGCGGGACTGGGCTGCTTTAAGGTTATCACGAATGACTTTGCACATATCTTCTGCTTCTGTGATTAGGTCATTACCCAGCAGCTGACGTTCACCGGTTTCAGACCAGTTGAGAGGGGTACGGCACTTCCTGCCATATAGAATTTCAAAGGGGGCCTTGCCCGAACTTGCTTGAAAGCTGTTGTTGTAAGAGAATTCAGCATAAGGAAGACGGTCCTCCCACTTCATGCCGAAGGAGATCACACAAGCCCTGAGCATATCTTCAAGAATTTGGTTGACACGCTCGACTTGACCGCTTGTTTGAGGATGGAAAGTTGTGCTGAAGCGGATGTTGGTGCCCATGGCCTTCTGAAAAGAATCCCAAAACTTGGAGGTAAAGATGCTGCCACGGTCTGAAGATATCACTTGAGGAATACCGTGCAGAGAGACAATGCGAGAGGTATAGAGTTCCGCCAATTGAGCTGCAGTGATCGACTCTTTGATAGGCAGAAAATGCGCCACTTTGGTGAGCTTGTCGATGACAACAAATATAGCATCATTGCCACGCTTGGACTTTGGAAACCCAGTCACGAAGTCCATTTCAATGTGGTCAAACTTCCATTCTGGAATGGCAAGAGGTTGGAGGAGACCAGCTGGCCTTTGGTGTTCTGCCTTCACTCTTCTGCAGACATCACATTCATTCACGAATTGAGCGATCTCGCGCTTCATTCGAGTCCACCAATAAGCTTGCTTGAGGTCCTGATACATCTTCGTACTCCCAGGGTGGATGGAGAGGAGAGAATTGTGAGCCTCGTTCATGATCACCTTACGAAGTTCACCTTTGGGCACAACAATTCGATCCTCGAAGAAGAGAGTGTCCTTGTCATCAAGTCGGTAGCACTTGTACTTGGACTGACTCTTAGCAATACCAAACTTCACCTTCTTCACCATATCATCAAGAAGCTGGGCTTGGCGAATCTGGTCTTCCAAGGTAGGAGAAACTTGAAGGTTGGCGAGGAAACCTTGAGGAACAACTTGCAGATTCAGCTTGCGGAAAGCTTCACAAAGCTCGGGTTGATAAGGCTTGAGAATCAGACTGTTGCAATATGCTTTCCTGCTCAAAGCGTCAGCAATCACATTAGCCTTGCCTGGAGTATACTCGATACTCGGATTGTACTCTTGAATCATTTCGACCCATCGAGTCTGCCTGAGGTTGAGATTAGGCTGAGTGAAGATGTACTTGAGACTCTTGTGATCAGTGAAAATATCCACTTTCCTTCCCAATAGAAGATGTCTCCAAGTCAACAAAGCGTGCACAACTGCCGCCAACTCGAGATCATGAGTGGGGTAGTTCTTCTCATTAGGTTTCAACTGGCGAGAGGTATAAGTGACAACTTTCTTCTCTTGCATCAGTACAGCACTGAGACCTTGGAGAGAGGCATCACAAAAGACCTCGTACGGCTTGGTTTCATCAGGCGGAGTCAGAACTGGAGCAGTGATCAATTTCTCTTTCAAAGTGTTGAAAGCAATATCACACTCCGGAGACCAAACGTACTTGACGTGCTTCTGAAGAAGATTTGAGAGAGGCTTGGCGATCTTAGAAAAGTTTTCAACGAATCTTCTGCAATAGCTTGCGAGACCGAGGAAACTGCGGAGTTGCTTTACGTTCTGAGGAGGTTCCCAATTCACAATTGCAGACACCTTCTCAGGATTCACGGAAATGCCCTTGGCAAAGATGATATGACCAAGATAAAGAACCTCATCGAGCCAAAATTCACACTTGGAGAACTTGGCGTAGAACTGATGTTCTATGAGCTTGTCAAGAACCAAACGCAAGTGCTTGGCATGATCTTCCTTGTTCTTCGAGAAAACCAGAATGTCGTCGAGATAGACCAAAACGAAGTCATTGGTGTAGGGGCTGAAGATGAAGTTCATCATGCGAGAGAACGTCGGAGGAGCGTTTGCGAGGCCAAAAGACATGACGGTGTATTCATATGAACCAAAGCTTGTTCTGAACGCCGTCTTGGGAATATCTTGCTCACGAATACGAATCTGATGATAACCCATACGGAGATCAAGCTTGGAGAATACTTGAGCACCTTTGAGTTGTTCGAACAACTCATTGATGTTGGGAAGTGGGTATTTGTTCTTGATGGTCTTCTTGTTCACTGGACGGTAATCAACACAAAGTCGACTCGATCCATCCTTCTTCTTCACAAAAAGAACACCACAACCCCACGGAGAAGTACTAGGCCGGATGAGACCCAATATTTCTTGCTCATCGAGTTGTTTCTTCAACTCCTTCAACTCTTCGGGGCCGAGCTTGTAGGGACGTTTGCACACAGGTTCCGTACCGGGCTCAAGTTCAATAACGAATTCAACTGGCCGGTGCGGAGGCATTCCTGGGAGCTCTTCTGGAAAGACGTCTTGATATTCGCAAACGACAGGAATTTGAGAGATGGCATCCAATTCACCCTTCTCATTGAGAGAAAACAACCAGATGGTATTATCCCGAGCGGCAAAGACAATGACATCCTCAGACGAATGAGTCAATTGAATCTGCCTGGCAGCACAGTCAAGATGTGCCTTGTGCTTAGAAAGCCAATCCATTCCGAGAATAAGATCAATATCCGAGTTACCGAGAACAATTGGGGAAGAAAGGAACTTGTAGTCACCCAATGTGATAGTAACCTCAGGGACGCAGGTGTTAGCTGTCATCTGCTTGCCCGGTGACACAATTTGCAAGGAACTTTGCAGATACTGATAATCACACTCATACTTTGATGCAAAAGGTTTGGAAATGAAGCAATGCGATGCACTTGTGTCAAAAAGAACTTTTGCAGGAACATCGTTAACAGGAAGGTTACCCATGATCACATCTGACGAGTCCTCTGCCTGAGCTGCATTCACCATATTGACCTTGGCGTGCTTGGGATTGTGCTTGACCACAGCTGTACTTGCCGATCTGACAGGAGGAGGAGGAGGAAGACGCCTCTGGTTGGTACACTTGTTGGCATAGTGACCCTTCTGTTGGCACTTGTTGCACGTGACCTCTGAAAGCGGACGG
>NC_041381.1:86341368-86365404 GCF_002162155.2 Triticum dicoccoides
GAGGAGGAAGACGCCTCTGGTTGGTACACTTGTTGGCATAGTGACCCTTCTGTTGGCACTTGTCGCACGTGACCTCTGAAAGCGGACGGTGATACGGAGCACTCGGTCTTGGAGCTTGAGACGAAGCCTTGTTCTGAAAACCTGGGTTGGGTGGGTGGGAGAAACCACTGCCACCTTTACTCTTCTGCTGAAACGGCTGACGGAACGGAGGAGGAGGAAGCCAATACTTCTGCTGCTTGACCACTTGAGTAGAGGAAGATGGAGTAACATCTCTGGCACGCTTCCTGGAAGCATCACACCTCATCTGAGCAGCCTCTTGCTTCAGTGCCATGTTGTAGAACTCATCGTATCTCAATGGCTCAAAGAGGACAAGAGCGAGCTGAATTTCCTCATGAAGACCACCCCTGAACTGATAGATCATGCTCTTCTCATCAGGAACATCCTGCTTGGCAAAACGGGCGAGCTTCTGGAACAACTTGTTGTAGTCATAGACAGACAAAGAGCCTTGCTTCAGATTGCGGAATTCCTGACGCTTACTCTCAACCACACTTTGAGGGATGTGATGAGCGCGGAAATCTTGACGAAAATCGTCCCAAGTGATCAGACGTCCACCTCTGGAATCCTTGTACTGCTGGAACCACTCTGCAGCCTGATCTTTGAGCTGGAAAGAAGCGAACTTGACGAAATCTTCAGGCCTGACGTTGCTGCATTCAAAATGCTTGCCCAGATCCACTAGCCAATCGTCAGCATCGGTAGCCTCAACACAACCGCTGAACGTCTTTGGGCCATTTGCGAGGAACTGGTTCAGAGTAGCAAAGTGGTGCTGATTATGGCCTTGATTCCCTTGACTGCCTTGATTGCGCTCTTGGAGAATTTGCATGATCAACTGTGTGTTTGCGTTAGTAGCGGCCATCACAGCTTGCCATGCTTCCGGAGGAGGCGGAGGTGGAGGCGGATCAGGATTCGGAGTCGTGCGCGTTGGAGGAGCCATCCTCAAGAGGTTGACCACCATTAGCACATTGATAGACAACAATATAGAAGCTGAATCCAACGGAATGAAAATTGCAACATATAGTCTTCACATCTGAACAAAATGAACGAATGCATTCCTCTTCAAATGGTCACATATCCATAAATTGAGAAGCCACGTAGAATTAAGGTAGAGAAATAAATCAACAAGGTACGGATCAAGAACGAATAATCGGTAAGAAATCCCAATCTCAAACCAATATCCGTGGAAGAAGAACTAGAGCTACTAGAATTCCCACCTATGAAACTCCCGAACCTTTCCGGTTATGCAATCAGGTGTTGGGGATACAGGGGAAGCATAATATCTCACCCAAACTAGCAAATCCTACATCCAGCTGTATCCATCCTTCAACACATAACCAAGAAAACTTCGGAAACCATCTACCTCAACCTTCGAAAAGCATCCGTTATACAAGTTATGGCGATACTCCCGAACTCCCGCCCCAGTACTGGGTGGCGTCGAGGTTATCTCACCAACGAACTGCATAAAAGAGATTTCCGATGTCGCGCACATATCTCAAGTATACCAAATTGCAACGATAAAATTGTGACGACAACACCTCGGAGCTCAACTCCCCGGGACACTGCCACAACCCCTAAAGACAGGAGGCACCAAGAACAATGTTCTCGTCACAAAACCATCGGAACAAATCCAAAATACTCGCGTGATCCTAATTTTTTTTTTTGTGAAATTTGAGAAGAGAAGAGTCAAAACTCTACGTCAGGATGCCTTACCAGAGCGATGAGGAGACTGGGAAGTAAAAAGAATTCCTAAGCTCTCCGATATATAATTCCTAAGGACTCAAAACATTTTTCTAGACACAACTCGGCTGCTAAAAACGATCAAGCAATGGGGGCTCCTAAGGTCGGGGATGGCTCTGATTACCAACTTGTAACGCCCTCGATGCGGCTATAGCTCCCACGTGTCGAGGCACGACTTAGAGGCATAACCGCATTGAAAGCAATGTCGCAAGTCAGGCAATCATTACAACATCCCATGTAATATATAATAAAAGGGGGAGATAACATAGTTGGCTTACACTCGCCACATCACATCAGAGTACATAAATAACATCCATCAAACAAACACTCATGGCCCGACTACGACGCCAAAATAGAAAAGAACCCAACGTGCGACAAGGTCCTGAATCGATAACCCCAACTAGGCACCACTACTGATCATCCGGAAAAGACACATAGTATCGCTGAGAGTCCTCGTCGAACTCCCACTTGAGCTCGTAATCGTCAACTGGAGCAGAAACACCTGGACCTGCATCTGGAGTTGTAGCATCTGTGAGCCACAGGGACTCAGCAATCTCACACTCACGCGATCAAGACTATTTAAGCTCATAGGAATGGATAAGGCAAAATATGTGGAGCTGCAGCAAGCGACTAGCATATGTGGTGGCTAACTTATACGCAAAAGAGAGCGAGAAGAGAAGGCGAAGCACGAGCGAGAAGCTAAAGGAACATCCTGCGCAAGCATAACTCCAACATCGTGTCCACTTCCCGGACTCCGCCGAGAAGGGGCCATCACGGTAACACACACGGTTGATTCATTTTAATTAATTTTAATTCAAGTAATCTACAACCGGACATTAACAAATTCCCATCTGCCCATAACCGCGGGCACGGCTTTCAAAAGTTCAATCCCTGCAGGGGGGGTCCCAACTTAGCCCATGACAAGCTCTCACGGTCAACGAAGGAATAGACCTCCACCCGAGACACACCGATCAGACTCGGCAACCCGGTACAACAAGACAATTCGACAGGTTAAAACAAGACCAGCAACACCGCCCGAATGTGCCGACAAATCCCGATAGGAGCTGCACATATCTCTTTCTCAGGGCACACTCAGATGAGCGCTCCATACAACTAAAACCAAACCTCGAGTTTCCCCGAGGGGGCGCTGCACAGGACTCTAGTTTGGACCAACGCTCAGAGGAGCACTGGCCCGGGGGGGGGGGTTAAAATAAGATGACCTTCGGGCTCCGGAAACCCAAGGGAAAAAGAGGCTAGGTGGAAAATGGTAAAACCAATGTTGGGCATTGCTGGAAAAGCTTTAATCAAGGCGAACTATCAAGGGGTTCCCATTATAACCCAACCGCGTAAGGGACGCAACAATCCGGGAACATAACACCGATATGACGGAAACTAGGGCGGCAAGAGTGGAACAAAACACTAGGCGAGAGGCCGAGCCTTCCACCCTTTACCAAGTATATAGATGCATTAAGACAACATAGCAACATAATGATATCCCAACAAGAAAATAAATGTTCCAACAAGGAACGGCTCCAATCTTCACCTGCAACTAACAACGCTATAAGAAGGGCTGAGCAAAGCGGTAACATAGCCAATCAACGGTTTGCTAGGACAATGGTGGGTTAGAGGATCAACATGGCAATTGGGAGGCTGACAAGCAAAAGGTAGGCATCGTAGCAGTGGCAAAGCAAAAGAGCGAGCAAACTAGCATAGCAAAGATAGTAGTGATTTCGAGGGTATGATCATCTTGCCTGCACAGTTGTCAGAGTTGACTGGATCCTCGCAAGCAAACTCAACGGGCTCCTCGGTAGCGAACTCGTCTTCCGACTCTACCCAACAAGACAAACAAGCAACAAGGATACAATCAACCACGGGCAAGACCAAGCAATATGATGAAATGACGATATGCTATGCGGGATGCGATGCGGGATGCAAAAAGCAAGATATGACAGGAAATGCATGAACCTGGCATCAACTTGGAAAACCAAGTGTGCCACTGGATAGAGGGGATGAAATCGCTTGAAAACGATATAAAGATCATTGGAATCGGAGCTACGGTTTGGAAATGGCAAGCGTTTTAAGATATGACACCGGTCTGCGATTTACAGCAAGTAGGCATCTAAATGCAACAAAATGAACATGCTACAACCACCAAACATGAAAACAAAATACATGGCAGTGATGTACACAAGATGGTTGACAAAACACTAGCACTGAGCCATAGGCAAATTCATCCATTAAGAGGTTCAAACAAGCATGGCTAAAACGCAAATGCAAAACAGATTCCAGACTTAGTGAAATTAACACTAGTCTGAAATTTCAGATCACGATGCTCTCTTCGGAGCAGCAAAACAACATGATAGAAAACCTGAACATGACAAGTAAGAACATGTCATGGAGCTACTCAACAAGCTTAACAAAACACCCAAAGTGACCTGGGGCCAAAAGGGTTCACAAAATACTCTACCGAGCTCACGAACATAGCTCGAACACAATCAGTTTTCAGACTTAGTGAAAACTGAGACATGCTGAAATTTAATTCACGAAGGCATGTAAACGAGCTCGATGCACTCTCTACGGTGCAAGTCATGGCAAGGAAAGCATATAACCAGCAAGAAGGCACAATGTGCTAGCTACACATGGCAAGAACGAAGGCATAGCATGCATGGAACACTAACGGTAGCATCGGCAAAATCGCTTACTGATCAAAACTCCCTTACTGATCATCCTCAAAAGAGGCACGGATCACTAGGAAACAAGCTGGACATATAGCATCATGAACTAAAATATCCCAGACTTAGTGAAAATCACTAAGTCCCTGAAATCTGCAATCTCAGGTACCTCTCTTCGCAAGCTTGCACAAGACAACACACACATCCTAAAAATGCATGGGTGGCACCTCTGGAAAGAAGACAAAATGCTTAACAACTCATCCCAAAGGGGCACAGGCATATCATGCACGAATTAAACATGGCAAAAATGACAAAAGTGCATGATGAACTAACGGATCTGCAATTTAACTCACGAAGCCTCCTTCTAACAGCATTTTGGGCATCAAGATGACCTCAAACTCAAATGATGCAATGGAATGAAATGATGTACATGTCGAGACGAAGATTTTGATATATCATACGCCCAAAATGGAGCTACGGTTGCGAAGATACAAGCAGTCAAAGTTAGCACGAAAATTAGGGTTTCGGGGGAGAGAGGTCAACCGATGCCCAGATCCAGATCTGGATCGGCACGCTTCCCGAGGCGGCGCCGGAGACACTGTAGCAGCCAGAGGAGCTCGTCGCCGGAGCCGGTGGAGGAGGGGAGGCCGGCGAGGCGGCGGGGAGAGGCCGGGGTGGCGCCGGGGAAGACCGGTGGCGGCGCCCGGCGGCGGTGGACGCGGCCCGCGCGCCGGCGAGGGCGGCGGCGGGGCGCGCCGGTGACGAGGGCGGCGGCCGGCGGAGCGTCGGGCGGCGGCGGCCTCGGGCGAAGGAGGAGGCGGCGGCGGATCGGGCCTCGGGGGCCGGCGCTGGGCCTCGGGCCCGCGTCGGTGGCGGCGGCGAACTGGTCCCGCGGGGACACGTGGCGGCGGCGGGTTGGATAGCGGCGGCGGGCGGACGTTGTCCGGTCGGATCCGGACACGTCCGTCGGTGGCGGGGTTGATCTGTTTTTTTTAACTAGGGTTTCGGACGGGGGAAGAAGAGATCCGAATGGAGGGGGTATAAATAGGCATAAGTGGAGCTAGGAGAGTCCAAATGAGGTGCGGTTTTCGCCCTCATGATCGTGATCGAACGCTCTAGGACATGGAGCAGAGTTTGGTGGGTTTGGGCCAAATTTGGAGGGGTGTTGGGCTGCAACACACACGAGGCCTTTTCGGTCCCTCGGTTAACCGTTGGAGTATCAAACGAAGTCCAAATGATACGAAACTTGACAGGCGGTCTATCGGTAGTAAACCAAGGCCGCTTGGCAAGTCTCGGTCCAATCCGGAAATGTTTAATCCCCACACACGAAAGAAAGCTAGAAATGGCCACCGGAGGAGATCGAAGCGCCGGAATGCAAAACGGACAACGGGGAAAATGCTCGAATGCATGAGATGAACATGTATGCAAATGCAATGCACGTGACGACATGATAAGAGATGCACGAAAAAGAAAAACAACACACGGAGACACATACCCAAACCCGAGAAATAAATATAACTTAGCGACGGAGACGGCAAGAGTGTATACGAATATGGAAAGTATATCTGGGGCATTACACCTTTTGCATATCATCTGGCTCCAAGCACTCAAGATGGCTTTGTATGTAAGGATTCAACCCTGAGATGAAGCTGTGCATATAGTAATTATCAGGTACTGCTGGATTATCCCTTCGCATCAGATTCATGTTGTGCTCAAAATCAGATATGTACTGAGCTACTGAAGATGTTTGAGTGAGTTTTGAAAAGATTTCACATTTTCACAGATGGATGTCACAGCAAATCTTTGGGTGATTGCAACACAGAATTTATGCCAAGGAGTGTGGGACACAATGAAGCCAGTAGCTCTCCACCACTGGATTGCTTCACCTTTCAAGTGAGATACTGCTATTTCTGTTCTTTGCTCAAGAGGGGTTCTGGCAGCAGAAAAATATTGCTCAATATTCTGTATCCAAGAGTCTGCGTCGATTCCTTCAAATTCAGCAATGTTTAGTTTCGCAGGTTTAACACAAAGGAGACTCCTTCTGGCATCAGGTGTGTGTGATATGTGTTTATTCTTCCTCGTCTCTTCTTCCGGTATCTCTTATACAGTCAGGATTTGTCTGGCCCCTTGACCAGGGTACTGTTGAGGAGTGTGGAATTCCTGTTTGTTTGCTGCATGATTTGGATGTCTGTAAGGACCTTTTGGTGTGCCATCCATGTTAAGTTCTCTACCTGTATTTTTATCCACCAAGATAACTGATCCCGCAGTTGTAGGGTCTTGTTTATCCATGCCTAGATGGTTATTAGGTAATTGCTTGGGTCGGCCAGGGGGAATGGCCGTGCTGCCTTGGCCTGATGGCAGATCTGGGACATCTGGTTCTGCATCTCCGTCTTCTGTTGATGGCCCAGAAGAGAGTTTTTGCAAGGATTGTTGTATCTTCTGGAAATTCCTCTGGATGCTAGCAAAGTTTTTGTTGACAGTTTCTGTGAACTGATAGAACTCTTTTCTGTCTTCTTCCCGTTCTTGCCTGAGGGATTTGATGTCCAATTGCAGAGATTCTAGCTCCAACAGCTCTGTATCTTGGGTTTCACCTGCCATCTCACCCAGATCCGTTGTGACCATCACCTACACGCCGTCCGCAGAGAGAATTCGGGATGTGGAGGGAGGGATTTTACACCAGCAAGCCGGCAACCAACCTCACTGTCCCAATTGCGCCGCCCGCCGCCGGAGAACAAGTAGCACTAGAAGGGAGGGTTGGGTGGGATTTTGCACTGAAGAAGAGTTCTTCAGAAACCACTGCCCGCCGTTCCTGCTACCGACCGGTCTACCGCCACCGTTTGCCTCCCATACGCCGCCGCCCAAACGGAGCTCAGATCGGATCTGGAGCTCAGTTTCGCCGCCAAGGATAAACCTACGCTCTGTGTACCAATTGACAGGACCGAACTAGTACTGTCACCGAAAATTCAAAGAACTCAAGGAACACTCAGAATTATGGTGGAATTTGGGGATTGATTCAAGCTGGATTGGAGAGACAGGAACTAGGGTTAGCCAGCCGGAACACGGCGGCTCCAAGGGCCAAGCCCAGTACAATCCAGGATGCCCCTCTCCACAAGCCGGAGGGGGATTAAAAAGAGGTTCAGCTAAGAAAAGTAGACAGCGACAGGTTTTACGGGTTACAGTGACTTGTACGACAGTTCAAAAGTAAAAAGGGCGCGCGCCTCTCAGCCGTCCATCTGGAGATCTTCAGATCAACGGTCCACCAATGCTAGTCTAACTGAAGCGGTACTATAGCTCAGCCGGCAGTTCCTTGACAGCTACAGTCCTGACAGGAAGGAAGATCCGACGTGCAGTAGCCAAGTGGGAGGGAAAGAAAGGGAGGGCAGACCGGAAGATCCGACGTGCTTCCCGATCCACTTCTCCCATGCCCGGCGCGCCGATGTCCAGTCCGCAGCCATGGGAGAAGTGGCATCCACCGCGGCGTGTAGGCTGCACTTCGCAAAGGCGGCGGGAAGCGGACGACAGAGGAGACAACCTCGGGGCGGGGATCCAAGGGAGCTCCTATGGAGGTGTTTGGTTGCCCGCATTAGGCCCGGCCTGGCCCAAGCGGGAAGAAAGCGGCCCGTTTGGTTGCCTGATTTCATTGTGCGGCCCGCATTGCACGAAACTTAAAGCACATGCAGGCCAGGCCCAGGGAAAACACAAGATTCGGCAGTAGCTCGCGAGCCTGGCTCGGGCGAGGCAGGGGAGGGCGACGCGCTTCTCTCCTCGTGCGAGCAGGGGAGATGGCGTGAGCTCGTCCGCGTCGCCGAAAAGTCGGCGGGAGGATTTCGGCTCACCTCCCGCCGCTCGACCCCCTATTTAGCCCCTCCATCACCGCCCCAACTCCCACCACCATTCTTCCTTTGTTCGCACCTTCCCACCAACGCGCATCGGCACCGACGAGCAGGTAAGAGGCGCATCTTCATCGGCCGGCAGTCCACGGCGCCGGAGCTCCTTCACCGGTCGGCATTCATCTTCCACCATCGTCCCCCCTCGTCCTCAAGCTGCAGCCATGGCCTTTGTGAGTTCAATCCCCCTTTCTCTCTGTTCCTTCTAGCTAGATCTGAACTGCAGCTAGGGTTTGATCTAGATGCATGATTTATTAGTGGTCTGATCTGTGAGCTCATATGGTTGGTTGCTATGCTGCAGTTGGAATTTGTGATATGGCTAGATGTTCAAGCATGTGGTAGGCTAGATTAGTAGTACAGTTTGAAGTTGAGCCTTGTGCTTGTGTTGAATCATGCTTAGATCTGTGATTTGTAGCTATTGGTGGTCCATTTGTAGCATGTTGTTTGTTGTAGATGTATGTTTTTGCTCATAGATTGTCTGGTATGCTTAGTATGATAGTGACGAAGCATGTGCTTGCTATCATAGTGATGAATCATGTACATGTATGCTCATGCTTTCATGGATTGTCCGGTATGTAGTGTGTTATGCTCACTGTCAATGCGTGCTACGGTTGTAGGACATGACCACACAGACGCAAGATCTTAGTCAGGCCATTGTCGTGTCCGACAGCCAGTTTGCTCCATCGTTTGTCGAGGACTCACAGCCTATCTCCGAGATGGCACCTGATTCAGAGGTGTTCGAGTCTGATTCCCTCTGTGTACCAGTAGTGCTCGTTGAGCCAACTCCTGCTGCTGCCGCTGCAATCAAGCTAGCAGCAACAAAGGCAAAGAAGGATGGTAGGTCGAACAACATGAAGTGGCAGCCGTTCATGTCCATGTTCGTGCTGAACAAGATGTGTGAGCTCATCTCTAGTGGAGTTAGGACTGACAAGGGCTTCAAGGAGGTGTACTTGAACACCGTTGCGAAGCAGGTGTTCGAGTTCTATGGGCAAGAGGTGTCTGCCACCCAGGTGTACAACCACCAGAGGAAGTGGAGAAGTCGATGGATCCAAGTGTCCAAGCTGAGAGACCTTAGCGGCGCCTCATGGGACGAGAACACTTGCTCCATAGTTCTGGAGGCAGAGCACTACACTGGCCATGTCGCGGTTAGCTCACAACCCTCTTCCTTTTCATATTGTCCACCATTGCCTCTTGGTTCTCCCATGCCAGATGCCAGACTTCCCTGGGACACCGGACGTCGAGGTCCTTGATGGCTCTAACAAGCCCGCTGCGAAGCCCTTCGACAAGCCATTTGACCCCAACCATGATAGGAAGAGGAAGAGAGGAGGCCTGATGGAGGAGGAGATCAATGTCTTTTGCAGCATGACTGAGGCGGTGAAGGAGGTGGAAACAGCCATCAGGGAGTGCAAGCCCCTCGACGTCCACCCTGACCTGTATGGCGCTGTCATGACCCAGGGTGGATTCAGCAACGAGGCTCTCATGGCAGCTCTCAGCCACCTGCTTGACAACAAGGCCTAGGGTGTTGGGTTTGTTGCCATGGCCAACGCTCACAGGGTGCTGTGGCTCAGGAGCTGGCTGGGCAAGCACTACTACTAGAGTAGTGCTGCCTGTGAGCGTGCATGATCCCCGACGGTGATGGCGGTGGCGACGAGGATGACGATGACGACGTACATTTTGTGTAGCTAGGGCTCAAAAACTATTTGATGGTCTGTATATTTTGGTGAGTTGGTATATACTAACCCCTCATGCTGATGGTGAACTTGCGGTGGTAGGATGACACCCTCTTTTGAATGTGGTGGTAGGTTAACACCAAGGTAGTGCTAGGTTGAACTTGCTATGCCATATGATCATGCATGATTTTACTTCTGTTCTGCTCCATTGTTTTTCCTGTGCTACTTTGCTTGCTACTTGTGCTCCATTGATTTGCTGCTTCAAATCTTCCTCTTGTGCATTGCTAGGGCAAGTGGTATGCCGTGTTCATCGGTGAGGTTCCAGGGGTTTATAGTTCATGGGAAGAAGCCAATGCACAAGTGGCATCGTATAGCAACTGCAACTATGGAGGGTTCAAGACTAGGCAGGCAGCAGAACAAGCTTACTCCGCCTGGGTGAGAAAGCACGAAGGCAGCAGTGTCGGCAGTGCCAAGGTTGGAGCTATCAAAGTGGAAGTTGCTAAGGTGGATCGTCAGTTCGGCCTGAAGTTGAAGAACTTCATCATCTTCGCCCAGTTCGTCACCATTGTTGTGTTGTGGCGTTGGTGTGCTTGCTGTAATCGTTGTGGGTAAGCTCACCAACTAGGGTACAAGGTAAGCACAACATGTACGCCATATGCAACCGAATGCCGTGTTCATGTGCCGCTAGGGCCAATGGAGCCAACCAAACAAAGTGCACTTGGGTATTACCTAATGTAGGGACTAGGGATGCAGGCAACCAAACAACTTGCTTATGGCATATTAGGGCCTGTTTTTCCTCAACCAGGCTGGGTTAAGAAGGCTATGCAATGCGACTACTGATCCAAATTGGAACCAAACACGCCCTATAGGGCCGCTCGCTGCGGCAAAGTGCCGGCGCTTCGCACAGGAGCAGCTAGCGTGGGCCAATCCATTTATAGTGGCACGTGGCGGCAGGTCCCCAAGATGAAAAATCGCAAAAAAGAAAATATTTGCAGTGGCACGCGGCGGCAGGTCCCCGAGATGAAAAATCGCAAAAAAGAAAATAGAGCTAGCACTATAACTCGAACACGCGACTTCGGAATTGGCCTGCTGTGCAAACCACTGTGACGTAGACGTTCTCATGTTCAATTAGCAGCGCGAAAATTAAAGACGTATACGACAAAGACAAAACTTAAACATTAATTCGCAAAAAATCTCAAAAACTACAGTCCACTTATTGGGTCGTACCGATGGAAGGAAATATGCCCTAGAGGCAACAATAAAGTTGTTATTTTATATTTTCTTATTCATGATAAATGTTTACTATTCATTATAGAGTTATATTAACGGAAACTTGATACATGTGTGCATACATAGGCAAAATACTGTGTCCCTAGTATGCCTCTACTAGACTAGCTCGTTGATCAAAGATGGTTAAGTTTCCTAGCCATAGACATGAATTATCATTTGATGAATGGGATCACATCATTAATGGAATGATGTGATGGGCAAGACCCATCTATTACCTTAGCATAATGATTGTTCAGTTTTTCTGCTACTGCTTTCTTCATGTGAAATATATATTCCTCCGACTATGAGATTATGCAACTCCCGGACACCGGATGAATACCTTGTGTGCTATCAACGTCACAACATAATTGGGTAATTACAAAGATGCTCTACAAGTATCTCCGAAGGTGTTTGTTGGGTTGGCATAGATCGAGATTAGGATTTGTCACTCCAAGTATCGGAGAGATTTCTCTGGGCCCTCTCGGTAATACACATCATATGATGCCTTGTAAGCAATGTGTCTAATGAGTTAGTTGCGGGATGATGCATTACCGAACAAGTAAAGAGACTTGCCGGTAACGAGATTGAACTAGGTATGAAGATACCGATGATCGAATCTCGAGCAAGTAACATACCGATGACAAAAGGAATAACATATGTTGACATTGCGGTTCGATCGATAAAGATCTTCATAGAATATGTGGGAATCAATATGAGCATTCAGGTTCCGCTATTGGTTATTGACCGGAGAGGTGTCTCGGTCATGTCTACATAGTTCTCGAACCCATAGGGTCCGCACGCTCAATGTTCGATAACGATATGTATTATATGAGTTATGTGTTATGGTGATCGAAGGTTGTTCGAAGTCCCGGATGAGATCACGGACATGACAAGGAGTCTCGAAATGGTCGAGAGGTAAAGATTGATATATTGGAAGGTGGTTGTCGGTGTCAAAACCGGCGAATCTTGGGTAGGGGGTCCCGAACTATGCGTCTAAGGCTAATGGTAATAGGAGGCGGGGGACACGATGTTTACCCAGGTTCGGGCCCTCTCTATTGAGGTAATGCCCTACTTCTGCTTGATTGATCTTGATGAATATGAGTATTACAAGAGTTGATCTACCTCGAGATCATAATGGCTAAAACACTAGAAGTCTAGCCTATGATTATGATTGTGCCCTATGTACTAAACCCTCCGGTTTATATAGACACCGGAAGGGGCTAGGGTTTTACAAAGTCGGTTTCAGAGAAAGGAATCTACACATCCAAATCGCCAAGCTTGCCATCCACACAAAGGGGAGTCCCATCCGGAAACGGGAAGAAGTCTTCTGTCTTGTATCTTCACAGCCAACAATCCGGCCCAACTATATAGTCCGGCTGTCCGACGACCCCTTAATCCAGGACTCCCTCAGTAGCCCCTGAACCAGGCTTCAACGACGAGGTGTCCGGCGCGCAGATTGTCTTCGGCATTGCAAGGCGGGTTCCTTCTCTAAATACTCCAAAATAGTCTTCAAACACAAGAATCGTGTCCGGCTCTGCAAACAAGTTCCACACACAACCGTAGAGAGTATAATATTCCACGAGTCCAATCCGCTGACAACTTTTCATAGCATGACATAACGTCACCGCCCGGTCATTATTCGAACCGTTTTTTAGCCTGCCGCTTCATATTAAGAGGTGCGGTTTTATTGGCATGTCTTGTCAAAGCAGAGATCGTGTCCTCTTATTACGGGATTCTTATCAATACGGGTGTTGGTAACCCAACTATTCCGTTGGCATGATCCCTTGGGAATAGGCATGTTTTAAGGCCTAGGAGGGACGTTTGATACTCATTGCCCTTATAAAGGAGCGGAGACTCGTCCTTCTTCCTCTACGCCAAGTCCTTTCAACCCCTCCCACCTCAAGTTCCAGCACCCAAAGTTCAATCCAGTCGCTTCGCGCTTCCTAATCATGTCCGGTCCCAACCTTCAAGGCCGGTGGGTGGCCTCCTCTGTCACAGAGGAGGATATCGCGAAGCTCCGGGAGGCATGATACATGACTGCGGAAATCCTCCACAGGCTCCGTGCTCAAGGGCAGGCTATTCCCACTCCTAGATCTAATGAGAGGGTTGTATTCATGTCCCAATTCCTCCGAGGGCTAGGATTCGCTCTTCATCCCTTCGTCCGAGGGCTCATGTTCTATTACGGGTTAGATTTTCATGATCTAGCCCCAGATTCTTTCCTTCATATCTCGTCGTTCATTATTGTGTGCGAAGCCTTCCTCCGTATTCCCCCACACTTCGGCTTGTGGCTCAAGACCTTTATTGTGAAGCCAAAGGTAATCAATGGGAAACAAGCGGAGTGCGGTGGTGCCGCGGTGAGCAAGCTTGCCAATACTACTTGGCCAAAGGGCTCCTTCACGGAAACTTCCGACCTATGGCAGCGGGAGTGGTTCTACATCACCGAACCCCGTGGTACATGGTGGGCAGCTACTCCTGCATTTTGATCTGACCCTCCGTTACAGCTCGCATCATGGATTAATAAGGGGCTTGATTGGGGATCCATCAATGAAGTGTAGACGTTACAAAGCCGCATTCGGAGCCTTATTGAGAAGGACACCGGTCTCATCAACGTAATCCAAGTAATGCTTGTCCGGCGAGTCCTACCGTGCCAGCGACGGCCTCTCCGCATGTGGGAGTTTAATCCGGAAGGACGATGAACCCTTCAGCACCTATCTGGCGCGATGCTCAGAGGAATGTGGAAATCATTCTTTGGGACGCGAAAACAATGGCCGGGTACTATAGAGGACATCGGTCTTGACTGCCACCATCCGGATACCTCGGTAAGTACTTGACTTCCGAACACCATTTAGTCAAATTCCTCATAACGATATATTGAGAAAATCATACTCGGCCAGGGCTGGATAAAGAAGGCGGAGAGGATTAGGTGTTCGGCCCCTCTTTCCGAAGACTCTACTGATCCGGTGTTAACAAGGATGCTGGCTCCGGCGCCCTACCAGGTGTTGGCGAGGGAAGACGAAGAGGAGAGTGAGGAGGCCCAAGGCGGCCTTCATTCTAGAGGCACGCCAGGCCCTTTGTCCGGGGAGATTGGAACTCCCACCTCTGAAGGTGGAAAGGAAGGGCAAACTGACATCCCTTCTCCTCATGGGAAGAAGAGGACCGCCTCCGAAGACTTGAAGAAAGAAGCTTCTAAGCGGGGGAAGATATCCCGGCCAGGGGGTTCCAGTTCAGGAGGCGACATTGACACGCAGTCTCTCCATAAAGATTGGCCCTTAGCTGAATCATAAGTGAACAAGGGTGTTTTAAACGTATCTTGTTTTTTCCTGGCTGTAAGGGTAACATTTAAAATATATGTTTGCAGTCCGGCATGCAGCTTTCCTCAACAGTCCTTCTCTTCGGGGGATCTTCTTCCGGAGATGATGGAGAGCGAAACGCCTCCATAGATCTCCCTACCCGATAAGGCAGACGACACCGAGGTGTCGTCCCGAAGGATCTCTCCCGATCAACGAGTGGTGCGAGGGACAGGGAAGGCCGGGCCTGAAGGTGACACTTCGGCCGCCCAGGATCCAGGGTGTGCGGTCCCTATGGGGACCAACAACAAAGGTTCTGGACTATCCAAGTTTTGTGGGACGACGCAATCTGCGCCGGATCCGGAGGCGCCAGATACATTGATGGACGCATTGCGACATGCGTCCGTCTCAAAGGAACATCGTACCTTGATGGGTACGGTGGTTGTGAGGGTTCGGTCCGCGAAAAGCGGATTGAATGAGGCCTTTACGAGCCTGCTAAGAGGCTTCGAGGTACGTAATGTTGGGTATTTAATTGTGTGATAATCGCAAAATGCACCTATGTATAGATAGTAGCCCCTGAGACTCTGGTTGGCGTTCGAAGGGAGGCAATCAGAGGATCAAGAAATATATGCCCAGGAAATGATCTAACTAATTGAAACACAGGCTGTTACATCCGTGGTGACTTCCCAAACTTCAGAGATTACACATCTGAAGCAGAAAGTTGATGTGGCAGATGATGACATCACGCTTATTAACAGGCGGCTCGACGAAGCCCAAGGTATGTTTTTGGGGCACTCAGTATATGCAAGTACTATAATAGGAGCATAACACTGAAAATTGAACACTGAGATATGCATTACTGCAGACAGTGCCGCCGCAGTTGAGACCCTTCGAGTTGAGCTTGCCCGGGCCAAAGAACAGGCCAGGATGAGCAATGCGGCTGTCGAAAAGGCAACTACTGAATTAAAGGCCGAGCAGGCTGCTCGGTGCCAGTGCGAGGAGAAAATATCTACTGTGGCGCTTGAGCTAAATGATGCCGCTAGCCGTTGTGACTTCCTCGAGAGAGATAACAAGACCAAAGTGGCTGATCTTGACAAGGCCTTACAAGATGCGCGGGAAGCACGGTCCGAGTTTAGAGGGGCTCAGGAGGAGATCCGACAAGTTGGGGAGATCGCGGCTGGTAAGCCCTTCTTATTGCAAACTAAATTTGGCGATCCCAAGTATGCCCCGCTTAATCAGATGTGGAGTTCTCCAGACGCATTATTGGACTTGTCGAAGAGTGTCTCCGATGCAACGCAATTTTTCCAAGAGCAAGAAGGACATGCAATGAAAAATCTTTTGTGGTCGCAATTTAGCATGCCAAAGCATCCACTGTTGCTGAACGAACAGATGGCCCTGTGGGCCGAGCTCCACAAGCTATCCAGATCCGCCATGAAGGATGTCATAGTCCGACTGTGGCCGACTGAGCCAATTCCGAATAGTTATTTCGGTTTGGTGCAGCGACTTATTGATGCAGTGCCGCGTATCGACGCTGTTAAGCAGTCCACGTGTATAGAAGGTGCACGGATGGCCCTTGCCTGTGTCAAGACGCATTGGGCGAAGATGAAGGCCACCGATATTGAAGCGCATAGTCCACCCGAAGGCAAGGACCCTGACATGCTAGAACATTACTTTGAAGATGTCCTAGAGGGTGCCTATTTGATAGAGGGTCAGTGCACGAAAGATATTATGTTTGAGTGAAGTGTATTGAAATTGTAAAAATGATGTTATGATAAATTTAAGGCTATTTTTTATACTTTTGCCTAAAAAAATTTAGTGCCTCCTGTGCGGCTGTTTGTATATAATCTGAAAGTTTGCTAGTCATCGGCTTCTGCCCCCTCACGTATAACGTGGGGGTGTTCAGAAAAGCACTTGATCACTCTTGACCCAACGTCTTGGTCCATTAAGGAGGTGTCAATGCGGCAAACCGGGCAATCGGACTATGAGGCTTTAACACTTTCACTTAGCCATAGGAGTTTGACGGTGGGTCTACGATATAGCCCCTGGTATGTACGCGGTTATCCGAATACGGTGCGTTTTACATACGTGACCAGAAGAACGGTCCTTCCTGTATCACGAAAGGAATCGCGAAGATTCCAATGAGTCATCGAGTGGTTGACCAGCTCTCGCCATATCATGAAAGTCAGTTTTTGGCTTTCTCTACTGAGGTGCTCATCCGGACGAACCAGGACACATTCGCAGTAGTTCTCCCTTTACTACCTTAGCCGATAGAGCGGAATGTAAGGTAGCAAGCACAGGAGCCGGGCAACCCAACTATTGACCAAAGACATGATTCGGAGCTGATGCATATAAGGCCAAACTCGCGATGCCGAACACTCCCTATAGGTGTTTGGACTTTTCATAGTATACCGGGCCGAATACATCCCCTGGTAATGGACCCTGTTGTCAAGGCACGTGCGACAATCTGACATGGGGGGAGAACGCAGGTGGTGAGAGAATAAAACTCGAAACATGATATTGATCAAGCTGCTTCTATAGTATCCCTTTAGAGTATGGCGAGCCGTGTACTTATAGATAGTGCCTATAACTTCCTAGGACATTGTACATGCCGGGAAAGTATAAAACAAAAAGAGATAAAAAAAGGTTTACACAGGGTGTTAATCTAAAAAGAAACCTTAGTGCAGGACCCTACTGCACGTCTGTGCTGTTTTCTCCTTTGTGACGTGTCCTTGAAGGGGGTGGTGTGATGGCCATCTGTAAAAAAAGAAAAACACTTGAAAGATAACCGTAGAGTCCGAATAGGGTCGAGCCGAACTATGGACTGTTTGTGGACAGTGTGCCCCCAGCGCTGCCCAAGGGATTTTAAGGATGTAATTGTGTATACGAGGTATGTACGCTGTCGCCTTATGAGGCAGTCGATGGGGGCGTGCTAATCAAGCTCGGGTTTATCTGAGCTGCCACACTGAGGCGTACTCTAGACACGTTTAGCTATGTGTGTGGCCTTAACAATCGCTGATCTGTTTGACTTAAATAGGCCGTTTTGGACTTCGGCTGCTAGGGCCGTAGTGTCCTTCTCCGTACGGAGAGAGCGCTCCATATTTCCACTGTCTGTAATGACGCCCCGTGGTCCGGCCATTTTGAGCTTTAAATAAGCATAATGTGGGACTGCGTTAAAGCATGCGAAGGCCGTTCTTTTGAGTAGTGCATGATAGCCACTTCGGAATGGAGCTATGTCGAAGATTAGCTCTTCGCTTCGAAAGTTATCAGGAGAGCCGAATACGAGTTCCAATGTTAAAGAGGCCGTGCAGCGGGCTTCTACGCCCGGTATAACTCCTTTAAAGGTCGCGCTGCTTGGCTTGATTCTTGACGGGTCTACCCCCATCTTGCGGACAGTGTCCTGTTATATCAGATTTAGGCTGCTGCCGCCGTCCATGAGGACTCGAGTGAGATGGTATCCATCAATTATTGGGTCGAGCACTAGGGCAGCCGAACCCCCATGACGGATACTAGTCGAGTGGTCCCTGTGATCAAAGGTGATCGGACAGGCCACCCATGGATTGAATTTGGGAGTAACATGCTCAACGGCATAGACATCTCGGAGTGCGCGTTTGCACTCCCTCTTTGGGATATGAGTGACGTAGATCATGTTCACTGTTTTGATCTCCGGTGGAAATTTCTTCCCTCCTCCTGTGTTTGGCTGGCGAGATTCATCCTCGTCTTCACTCTGAGGTCCCCTCCCCTTGTGTTCGGCGGTGAGCTTGCCGGCCTGCTTGAATACCCAACAACTGCGGTTGGTATGGTTCGCGGGTTTGGCGGGGGTGCCATGGATCTGGCAGTTCCTGTCTAGTATTTTGTCTAGGCTGGATGGGCCATCTTTGTTTCCTTTAAAGGGTTTCTTCCGCTGACTGGGTCTGGAGCCACTGAATCCGGCACTTACTGTCGTATCATCTGGGCTTCCCTCATTGTTTCTACGTTTGTTTTTTTACGTCGTGGCTTCCATTGCCATCCCTGACTTCGGATATGCCAGGTTCGCTGGTGCTGCTACGGGCTAACCAGCTGTCCTCGCCCACGCAAAATCGGGTCATGAGTGTAGTTAGGGTTGTCATCGTCCTTGGTTTTTCCTGGCCGAGGTGTCTAGCTAGTCATTCGTCTCGGATGTTGTGCTTGAAGGCTGCTAAGGCCTCGGCGTCAGGGCAATCAACGATTTGGTTCTTCTTAGTGAGAAACCGGTTCCAAAGCTTATGGGCTGATTCGTCGGGTTGTTGGATTACGTGACTTAGCTCGTCAGCGTCCTGGGGCCGGACATAAGTCCCTTGAAAATTGGCCCGAAAAGCATCCTCAAGTTCTTGCCAACTTCCAATTGCATTTTCTAGGAGGCTTTTCAGCCAGTGCCGAGCTGGTCCATTCAGCTTGAGGGGTAAGTATTTGATGGCGTGGAGATCATCTCCTCAGGCCATGTGGATATGGAGAATAAAGTCTTCTATCCAGACCGGAGGATCCGTTGTTCCATCATATGCCTCGATGTTCACGGGTTTAAACCCTTCTAGAAATTCGTGATGCAGCACCTCATCGGTGAAGCATAGGGGGTGCGCATCACCTCTGTATTTAACTGTGTCGTGGCGTGAGTTCGACGGTTGTGATGTTTGGTATTGACTCCGAACTGGTATATGACCGGCATATTTGGCTTGATAGCCACGATCCCATGTGGGGGCACGGTCCCTGGATCCGTAGATGGATCTGGCTTTGCCGGCCTTTTTGTCCAGGTCCTCATGTAGATCGTGTTTCTGGTCCTGAGCCGCAACATCCCTTCCTTTACGGGGAGGGGGTGCAGGCTTGTGCGTGGCATTGCTAGCCGCTCTGTCTCGACCACGAGGTGGTCGGTCCGGCATGTCGGTTGTATTGTTTTTTGGCGGTATAGGCGCAATAGCCTCGTCGTCGAATTCGGGCAGGAGCTTACGCTTAGGATAGCCCCTTGTTTGGCGATTGCAGCTGTATTTTTCCTCAGCGTCTAGCACTTCGTTCCATCTGTCATTGAGGGTATCTTGTGCGGCTTTAAGCCGCTGCTTCTGCTTCTTCAGGATCCTTGTAGTGGCAATAAGCCTTTGATGGAGGCGTTCTTGTTCTAGTGGTTCCTCTAGAACGACGAATTCGTCGTTGCCCAGACTGATCTCCTCTTCAGAGACAGGTTGATAATTGCTATCTTCGGCATCGCTATGGTCAGACAACATCCCTAGACCGTGTTCGCCGTCCTCTCGCACGTCCTGCTCCAATGCTAGGTCTGCGGGGTCCTTGTCTTGGTCCGGATTATCACCGTCGTCCGTGACAATGTTGCTATTTTTTCCTTTGCCAGATCGAGATTGGCGCTTCTCACGCCAACACTTGGGAGGTTCGTCGACAGGAATATCATTATCGTTGTCGGCCTCCTTCTCTTTAAGTGTGTCCACCATGTATATATCGTATGAGGATGTAGCCATCCACCGCCCTATGGGTGGTGGTTTTGTGCCTGCTCCTCTCCAGCATCATCGTCCATACTGTCGATGTCTTCGGAGCCGTAAACGAGCATGTCGGTTAAGTCTTCGACAGTGGCGATGAGGTGGATGGTGGGTGGGAAACGAAATTCTCCGTCATCAGCTTCCCATTCAAACCGGATATAATTCGGCTGTGAGTCCTCTGACAAGGGGAGGGCTTTTAACGAGTTTAGCACGTCGCCTAAAGGTGAGTGCCAAAAGATGTCCGCGGAGCTGAACTCGATAATTGGCACCCGATCAGGTTCGATGGGCGCGGATGTACGCGGTTCGGAACTTATGGCCGGAGACGGATCCGAGGTTCCGAAGACACAGGCCCCGCTCAAGGCTGGCTCTGTGTGCGGCTCTAAAGCCGCTGAGTCTGTGGCTTCTGTGGTGGGGTTGATCATCCCATCCTCGGATGGCGCGATCTGCTCTGGATCTAGGGCCAGAGCGGTTATTGGTGCTATCTCTCGAGCGCGGTCCGGTGACAGATTTAGGTCATGTTCATCATGGTGACAGGGAGCAGCCGTCATGGGTTCGAATCTGTCAAAGATCAAGTCTCCGCGGATATCGGCTACGTAATTCAAGCTTCCAAATCTGACTCGATGGCTAGGGGCGTAGCTGTCGATCTGCTCCAGATGGCCAAGCACGTTGGCCCGCAGTGCGAAGCCACTGAATACGAAGATTTGTCCGGGGAGGAAAATCTCCCCCTGGACTATGTCGTTGTAGATGATTGATGGAGCCATCAAACCTTTTGGTGACGACACAACGGAACTCTCAATGAAAGCACCAATGTCGGTGTCAAAACCGGCAGATCTCGGGTAGGGGGTCCCAAACTATGCGTCTAAGGCTAATGGTAATAGGAGGCGGGGGACATGATGTTTACCCAGGTTCGGGCCCTCTCTATTGAGGTAATACCCTACTTCGTGCTTTATTGATCTTGATGAATATGAGTATTACAAGAGTTGATCTACCTCGAGATCGTAATGGCTAAAACCCTAAAAGTCTAGCCTATGAATATGATTGTGCCCTATGTACTAACCCCTCCGGTTTATATAGACACTGGAAGGGGCTAGGGTTGTACAAAGTCGGTTTCAGAGAAAGGAATATACACATCCAAATCGCCAAGCTTGCCATCCACGCAAAGGAGAGTCCCATCCGAACACGGGAAGAAGTCTTCTGTCTTGTATCTTCACAACCCAATAGTCTGGCCCAAGTATATAGTCCGGCTGTCCAAGGATCCCTTAATCCAGGATTTCCTCAGTGGTATTCGGACACTGGAATCGTTCCGGAGTGTTTCGGGAATTTATCGGAATACCGAGGGGTTACTGGACCCCCCCTGGGGGAAGTAATGGGCCTCATGGGCCATAGGGGAGAGGCAAGGCAAGCCACAAGGAGGTGCCCCCCTATGGGGAGTCCGAATTGGAGTAGGGGAGGGGGCGTGGCCCCCCTTTCCTTCTTCCTCTCCCTCTGTTTCCCCTTCCCCCCTCCGTTAGAATGAAGAGGAGGCCTACTAGTACTAGGAGTCCTAGTAGGACTCCCCCCAACTTGGGAGCACCCTAAGCCGGCCCTCCTCCCCTCTCCTCCTTTATATACAGGGCGGGGGGCACCTGAAGACACATCAATTGTTCTTAGCCGTGTGTGGTGCCCCCTCCATCATTTACTCCTCCGGTCATATTGTCGTAGTGCTTAAGCGAAGCCCTGCGCGGATCACATCACCATTACCGTCATCATGCTGTTGTGCTGACGGAACTCATCTACTCCTTTGAACCTCTGCTAGATCAAGAGTTCGAGGGACGTCATTGAGCTGAACGTGTGCAGAACTCGGAGGTGCTGTATGCTCGGTGCTTGATTGATTGAATCGAGAAGACATTCGACTACATCAATCGCGTTAAGCTAATGCTTCCGCTTTTGGTCTACGTGGGTACGTGGGCACACTCTCCCCCTCTCGCTGCTATGCGTCCGCTAGATAGATGTTGCGTGAGCGTAGGAATTTTTTTTGAAATTGCATGCTAAGTTTCCCAACAGTGGCATCCGAGCCAGGTTTATGCGTAAATGATATGCATGAGTAGAACACAAAGATTTATGGGCGGTGATCGTCAGACTGCTTACCACCAATGTCTTATTTTGATTCGGCGGTATTGTTGGATGAAACGGCCCGGACCAACCTTACATGACCGCGTTCATGAGACCAGTTCCAACGACAGACATGCAACTAGTTTTGCATAAATGTGGCTGGCGGGTGTCTATTTCTCCAACTTTAGTTGAATCGAAATTGACTGTGGCCGGTCTTGTGAAGGTTAAAACAACAAACTTGATAAATCATCGTTGTGGTTTTTGTGCCATAGGTAAGTACGGTTCATGCTAGAAGCCCGTAGCAGCCACGTAAAACTTGCAACAACAAAGTAGAGGACGTCTAACTTGTGATGTGATATGGTCAAGACATGATGTGATATACATTGTTGTCTGAGATGATCATGTTTTGTAAAAGTTATCAGCAACTAGCAAGAGCCATATGGTCGTCGCCTTATTGTATGAAATACAAACGCCATGTAATTGCTTTACTTTATCACTAAGCGGTAGCGATAGTCGTAGAACCAATAGTTGGCGAGGTGACCACGACGCTACAATGGAGATCAAGGTGTCGAGCCGGTGACGATGGGTATCATGACGTTGCTTTGGCGATGGAGATCAAAAGCACAAAATGATGATGGCCATATCATGTCACATATTTTGATTGCATGTGATGTTTATCTTTATGCATCTTATTTTGCTTAGTACGGCGGTAGCATTATAAGATGATCCCTTACTAAAAATTCAAGGTATAAGTGTTCTCCCCGAGTATGCACCGTTGCGAAAGTTCTTTGTGCTGAGACACCACATGATGATCGGGTGTGATAAGCTTTACGTTCAAATACAATGGGTGCAAGCTAGTTTTGCAGAATATGAAGGAAATATGCCCTAGAGGCAATAATAAAGTTATTATTTATTTCCTTATATCATGATAAATGTTTATTATTCATGCTAGAATTGTATTAACCGGAAACATAATACATGTGTGAATACCTAGACAAACAGAGTGTCACTAGTATGCCTCTACTTGACTAGCTCGTGAATCAAAGATGGTTAAGTTTCCTAACCATAGACATGAGTTGTCATTTGATTAACAGGATCACATCATTAGGAGAATGATGAGATTGACTTGACCCATTCCGTTAGCTTAGCACTTGATCGTTTAGTATGTTGCTATTGCTTTCTTCATGACTTATACATGTTCCTATGACTATGAAATTATGTAACTCCCATTTACCGGAGGAACACTTTGTGTGCTACCAAACATCACAACGTAACTGGGTGATTATAAAGGTGATCTACAAGTGTCTCCGAAGGTACTTGTTGAGTTGACGTATTTCAAGATTAGGATTTGTCACTTCGATTGTCGGAGAGGTATCTCTGGGCCCTCTCGGTAATCCATATCACTATAAGCCTTGCAAGCAATATAGCTAATGAGTTAGTTAAGGGATAATGCATTACGTAACGAGTAAAGAGACTTGCCGGTAACGAGATTGAACTAGGTATTGAGATACCAACGATCGAATCTCGGGCAAGTAACATACCGATGACAAAAGGAACAACGTATGTTGTTATGCGGTTTGACCGATAAAGATCTTTGTAGAATATGTAGGAGCCAATATGAGCATCCAGGTTCCGCTATTGGTTATTGACAGGAGACGTGTCTCGGTCATGTCTACATAGTTCTTGAACCCGTAGGGTCCGCACGCTTAAAGTTAGATGACGGTTATATTATGAGTTTATGTGTTTTGATGTACCGAAGGTAGTTCTGAGTCCTAGATGTGATCACGAACATGACGAGGAGTCTCGAAATGGTCGAGACATGAAGATTGATATATTGGACGACTATATTCGGACACCGGAATGGTTCCGGGGGTAAT
>NC_041381.1:86365720-86374008 GCF_002162155.2 Triticum dicoccoides
AGGGGGGGGAGTCCTACTCCCGGTGGGAGTAGGACTCCTCATGGGGCGCGCCAAGGGTGGCCGGCCCTCTCCCCCTCCTCCACTCCTTTATATATGGGGAGAGAGGCACCCCCTAGAGACACAACAATTGATCCTTGAGATCTCTTAGCCGTGTGCGGTGCCCCCCTCCACCATAGTTCACCTCGATAATATCGTAGCGGTGCTTAGGCGAAGCCCTGCTTCGGTAGAACATCATCATCGTCACCACGTTGTCGTGCTGACAGAACTCTCCCTCAAAGCTCGGCTGGATCAGAGTTCGAGGGACGTCATCGAGCTGAACGTGTGCAAGAACTCGGAGGTGCCGTGCGTTCGGTACTTGATCGGTCGGATCATGAAGACGTACGACTACATCAACCGCGTTGTGCTAACGCTTCCGCTTTCGGTCTACGAGGGTACGTGGACACACTCTCCCCTCTCGTTGCTATGCATCACCATGATCTTGCGTGTGCGTAGGATTTTTTTTGAAATTACTACATTCGCCAACAGTGGCATCCGAGCCTGGTTTTATGCGTTGATGTTATATGCACGAGTAGAACACAAGTGAGTTGTGGGCGATACAAGTCATATTGCTTACCAGCATGTTATACTTTGGTTCGGTGGTATTGTTGGATGAAGCGTCCCGGACCGACATTACGTGTACGCTTACGCGAGACTGGTTCTACCGACGTGCTTTGCACACAGGTGGCTGGTGGGTGTCAGTTTCTCCAACTTTAGTTGAACCGAGTGTGGCTACGCCCGGTCCTCGAGAAGGTTAAAACTGCATTAACTTGACGAACTATCGTTGTGGTTTTGATGCGTAGGTAAGAACGGTTCTTGCTAAGCCCATAGCAGCCACGTAAAACTTGCAACAACAAAGTAGAGGACGTCTAACTTGTTTTTGCAGGGCATGTTGTGATGTGATATGGTCAAGACATGATGCTATATTTTATTGTATGAGATGATCATGTTTTGTAACCGAGTTATCGGCAACTGGCAGGAGCCATATGGTTGTCACTTTATTATATGCAATGCAATCGCCCTGTAATTGCTTTACTTTATCACTAAGCGATAGCGATAGTCATAGAAGCAATAGTTGGCGAGACGACAACGATGCTATAATGGAGATCAAGGTGTCGCGCCGGTGACGATGGTGATCATGATGGTGCTTAAGAGATGGAGATCACAAGCACAAGATGATGATGGCCATATCATATCACTTATATTGATTGCATGTGATGTTTATCTTTTATGCATCTTATCTTGCTTTGATTGACGGTAGCATTATAAGATGATCTCTCACTAAATTCCAAGATAAAAGTGTTCTCCCTGAGTATGCACCATTGCCAAAGTTCATCGTGTCCAGGCACCACGTGATGATCGGGTGTGATAAGCTCTACGTCCATCTACAATGGGTGCAAGCCAGTTTTGCACACACATAATACTCAGGTTAAACTTGACACTACTAGGAAAAGGGCTATAGATGAAATGGACACTAATGGCGCACCAGACATGTGGTGCGCCACTACTATACTAATGGCGCACCATGTGTTGGTGCGCCATTAGTGTCCAAATACTAATGGCGCACCACATCCATGATGCGCCATTAGTAACAATTTTTTTTTCAAAACTAGTAATTGCGCACCAGGGGATAGTGTGCCATTACTAGTTAAACTAGTAATGGTGCACCACATCCACGGTGCGCCATTAGTAAATTTTTTTCAATTTTTTTTCAATTTTTTTTCAAAACTAGTAATGGCGCACCAGCGGATAGTGCACCATTACTAGTTAAACTAGTAATGGCGCACCACATCCACGGTGCGCCACTAGTATTTTTTTTAAAAAAATCAATTTTTTTTCAATTTTTTTTCGAAACTAGTAATGGTGCACCATGGGAGTGGTGCGCCATTACTAGTTGAACTAGTAATGGCGCACCACTCCCACGGTGCACCATTACTAACTTGGCCCAAAAATTCCCCCGAATGCACCCCCCGTGTGGACCGCCTTTTCAGTTTTAAAAAGAGTAAAATAAAATGATGAAAATGTCAAAAAAATAAAAGAAAATAAATTTCCCATGTGATATGTGGTGTAGTTGTTGGGAAAATTTACAAATATGAATTTCGACTTTATTTGCAAAATCTCTCTGGAATTTGTAAAATGGGCATAACTTTTGCATACGAACTCGGATTAAAAAGTTCTCTATATGAAAAATCATCTACTCGAAAAGTTGCATCCAAATTTAACGGGTAACCCCGTTAAACATTTTCAAAATCCTCAAAAACCTAATAGAAAAAAGTTATGAGGCTTTTAAGATCTGGAGGCAAAAAAATTCAAAAAATTTTAAACTTACTAGTGGCGTGCCGTTTGCTAGGTGCGCCACTAGTAACAGAAAAAAAAATTAGTTTCGCTTTTTTTTCAGGATTTTTTTCAAAATATGATACGTAATATGAATGGAAGTTTGAAATATTTTTTCAAAATTTCATCACACTCATGAACATGAACAAAGTCCTAAACATCAACAAGGTTTAATAGGATTGATATGCTAGATATATCAACAAGTGCCTATGAAGTGAGCTGCTGCTGGGGTTGGATAGAACTCTGAAGTTAAGCATGCTTGGGCTGGAGTAGTATGAGGATGGGTGACCTCTCGGAAAGTTTGACCATGGAGTGCGATTTGACCCAGGATTAAGCATATTGACCCGAGATTAAGCCATAGTGACCCGAGATTAAGAAAAAAACCAAAAAAAATTTAAAAAAATTTAAAAAAAATTGAAAAAATTTTATTACTAATGGCGCACTTGTATGTGGTGCGCCATTACTAAGTCAGATAGTAATGATGCACCTCTAGGCATACTAATGGCGCACCAGTGGTGCGCCATTAGTAAAAAATACTAGTGGTGTGGTACTAGTGGCGCACCAGTAGTGCGCCATTAGTAGGCAAAACTGGCGCGCCACTAGTAGGCCCTTTCCTAGTAGTGTGACGAGCCTAGCATATGCAGATATGGCCTCGGAACACTGAGACCGAAAGGTCGAGCGTGAATTATATTGTAGATATGATCAACATAGTGATGTTCACCATTGAAAACTACTCCATTTCACGTGATGATCGGTTATGGTTTAGTTGATTTGGATCATGTGATCACTTAGATGATTAGAGGGATGTCTATCTAAGTGGGAGTTCTTATGTAATATGATTAATTGAACTTAAATTTATCATGAACTTAGTACCTGATAATATTTTGCTTGTCTATGTTTGTTGTAGATAGATGGCCCGTGCTGTTGTTCCGTTAAATTTTAATGCGTTCCTTGAGAAAGCAAAGTTGAAAGATGATGGTAGCAATTACATGGACTGGGTCCGTAACTTGAGGATTATCCTCATTGCTGCACAGATGAATTACGTCCTGGAAGCACCGCTGGGTGCCAGGCCTGCTGCAGATGCAACTGACGATGTTAAGAACGTCTAGCAGAGCAAAGCTGATGACTACTCTATACTTCAGTGTGCCATGCTTTACGGCTTAGAACCGGGACTTCAGCGATGATTTGAACGTCATGGAGCATATGAGATTTTCCAGGAGTTGAAGTTATTATTTCAAGCAAATGCCCGGATTGAGAGACATGAAGTCTCCAATAAGTTCTACAGCTGCAAGATGCAGGAGAATGGGTCTGTTAGTGAACATATACTCAAGATGTCTGGGTATTGCAATCACTTGATTCAACTGGGAGTTAATCTTCCGGATGATAGTGTCATTAACAGAATTCTTCAATCACTGCCACCAAGCTACAAGAGCTTCGTGATGAACTATAGTATGCAAGGGATGAACAAGACAATTCTCGAGCTCTTCGCAATGCTAAGGGTTGCGGAAGTAGAAATCAAGAAGGAGCATCAAGTGTTGTTGGTCAATAAGACCACCAGTTTCAAGAAAAAGGGCAAAGGGAAGAAGAAGGGGAACTTCAAGAAGAATGGCAAACAAGTTGCTACTCAAGAGAAGAAACCCAAGTCTGGACCTAAGCCTGAGACTGAGTGCTTCTACTGCAGCAGACTGTACACTGGAAGCGGAACTACCCCAAGTATTTGCCGGATAAGAAGGATGGCAAGGTGAACAAAGGTATATGTGATATACATGTTATTGATGTGTCCCTTACCAGAGCTCGTAGTAGCACCTGGGTATTTGATATTGGTTCAGTTGCTAATATTTGCAACTCGAAACAGGGACTACGGATTAAGCGGACACTGGCTAAGGACGAGGTGACGATGCGTGTGGGAAATGGTTCCAAAGTCGATGTGATCGCCGTCGGCACGCTACCTCTACATCTACCTTCGGGATTAGTTTTAGACCTAAATAATTGTTATTTGGTGCCAGCGTTGAGCATGAACATTATATTTGGATCTTGTTTGATGCGAGACGGTTATTCATTTAAATCTGAGAATAATGGTTGTTCTATTTATATGAGTAATATCTTTTATGGTCATGCACCCTTAAAGAATGGTCTATTTCTGATGAATCTCGATAGTAGTGATACCCATATTCATAATGTTGAAGCCAAAAGATGCAGAGTTGATAATGATAGTGCAACTTATTTGTGGCACTGCCGTTTAGGTCATATTGGTGTAAAGCGCATGAAGAAACTCCATACTGATAGACTTTTGGAATCACTTGATTATGAATCACTTGGTACTTGTGAACCATGCCTCATGGGCAAGATGACTAAAACGCCATTCTCCGGAACTATGGGCGAGCAACTGATTTATTGGAGATCATACATACTGATGTATGTGGTCCAATGAATATTGAGGCTCACGCCGGGTATCATTATTTTCTCACCTTCACAGATGATTTGAGCAGATATGGGTATATCTACTTAATGAAACATAAGTCTGAAACATTTGAAAATTTCAAAGAATTTCAGAGTTAAGTTGAAAATCATCGTAACAAGAAAATAAATTTTATACGATCTGATCGTGGAGGAGAATATTTGAGTTACGAGTGTGGTCTACATTTGAAACAATGCAGAATAGTTTCGCAACTCACGCCACCCGGAAGACCACATCGTAATGGTGTGTCCGAACGTCGTAATCGTACTTTACTACATATGGTGCGATCTATGATATCTCTTACTGATCTACCGCTATCATTTTGGGGTTATGCTTTAGAGACGGTTTTATTCACGTTAAATTGGGCACCATCAAAATCCATTGAGACGACGCCTTATGAACTATTGTTTGGCAAGAAACCAAAGTTGTCGTTTCTTAAAATTTGGGGCTGCGAGGCTTATGTGAAAAAGCTTCAACCTGATAAGCTCAAACCCAAATCAGAGAAATGTGTCTTCATTGGATACCCAAAGGAAACTGTCGGGTACACCTTCTATCACAGATCCGAAGGCAAGACATTCATTGCCAAGAATGGATCCTTTCTAGAGAAGGAGTTTCTCTCGAAAGAAGTGAGTGGGAGGAAAGTAGAACTTGATGAGGTAATTGTACCTGCTCCTTTATTGGAAAATAGTTCACCACAGAAACCGGTTCCTGTGACGACTACACCAATAAGTGAGGAAGCTAATGATGTTGATCATGAAACTTCAGATCAAGTTACTACCGAATCTCGTAGGTCAACTAGAGTAAGATCTACACCAGAGTGGTACGGTAATCCTATTCTGGAGGTCATGTTACTTCACCATGGCGAACCTACGAACTATGAGGAAGTGATGATGAGCCCGGATTCCACAAAATGGCTTGAGGCCATGAAATCTGAGATGGGATCCATGTATGAGAACAAAGTCTGGACTTTGGTTGACTTGCCCTATGATCGGCAAGCCATCGAGAATAAATGGATCTTCAAGAAGAAGACTGACGTTGATGGTAATGTTACTGTCTATAAAGCTTGACTTGTTGCGAAAGGTTTTCGAAAAGTTCATGGGGTTAACTATGATGAGACTTTCTCACCCATAGCGATGCTTAAGTCTGTCCGAATCATGTTAGCAATTGCCGCATTTTATGATTATGAAATTTGGCAAATGGATGTCAAAACTGTATTCCTGAATGGATTTATGGAAGAAGAGTTGTATATGATGCAACCAGAAGGTTTTGTCGATCCAAAGGATGCTAACAGAGTGTGCAAGCTCCAGCGATCCATTTATGGACTGGTGCAAGCCTCTCAGAGTTGGAATAAACGCTTTGATAGTGTGATCAAAGCATATGGTTTTATACAGACTTTTGGAGAAGCCTGTATTTACAAAAAAGTGAGTGGGAGCTCTGTAGCATTTCTAATATTATATGTGGACGACATATTATTGATTGGAAATGATATAGAATTTCTAGATAGCATAAAAGGAACTTGAATAAAAGTTTTTCAATGAAAGATCTCGGTGAAGCTGCTTATATATTGGGCATCAAGATCTATAGAGATATATCAAGACGCTTAATTGGACTTTCACAAAGTACATACCTTGATAAAGTTTTGAAAAAGTTCAAAATGGATCAAGCAAAGAAAGGGTTCTTGCCTGTAATACAAGGTGTGAAATTGAGTCAGACTCAATGCCCGACCACTGGTTCCCTATGCTTCAGCCATAAGCTCTATCATGTATGCAATGCTGTGTACCAGACCTGATGTGTGCCTTGCTATTAGTTTAGCAGGGAGGTACCAAAGTAATCCAGGAGTGGATCACTGGACAGCGGTCAAGAACATCCTGAAATACCTAAAAAGGCCTAAGGATATGTTTCTCGTTTATGGAGGTGACAAAGAGCTAGTCGTAAATGGTTACGTCGATGCAAGCTTTGACACTGATTCGGACAATTCTAAATCGCAAACCGGATACGTGTTTATATTGAACGGTGGAGCTGTCAGTTGGTGCAGTTCTAAACAAAGCGTCATGGCAGGATCTACATGTGAAGCGGAGTACATAGCTGCTTCGGAAGCAGCAAATGAAGGAGTCTGGATGAAAGAGTCCATATCCGATCTAGGTGTCATACCTAGTGCATCGGGTCCAATGAAAATCTTTTGTGACAATACTGGTGCAATTGCCTTGGCAAAGGAATCCAGATTTCACAAGAGAACCAAGCACATCAAGAGACGCTTCAATTCCATCCGGGACCAAGTCCAGGTGGGAGACATAGAGATTTGCAAGATACATACGGATCTAAATGTTGCAGACCCATTGACCAAGCCTCTTCTACGAGCAAAACATGATCAGCACCAAGGCTCCATGGGTGATAGAATCATTACTGTGTAATCTAGATTCTTGACTCTAGTGCAAGTGGGAGACTGAAGGAAATATGCCCTAGAGGCAATAATAAATTTATTATTTATTTCCTTATATCATGATAAATGTTTATTATTCATGCTAGAATTGTATTAACCGGAAACATAATACATGTGTGAATACATAGACAAACAGAGTGTCACTGGTATGCCTCTACTTGACTAGCTCGTGAATCAAAGATGGTTAAGTTTCTTAACCATAGACATGAGTTCTCATTTGATTAACGGGATCACATCATTAGGAGAATGATGTGATTGACTTCACCCATTCCGTTAGCTTAGCACTTGATCGTTTAGTATGTTGCTATTGCTTTCTTCATGACTTATACATGTTCCTATAACTATGAGATTATGTAACTCCCGTTTACCGGAGGAACACTTTGTGTGCTACCAAACATCACAACGTAACTGGGTGATTATAAAGGTGCTCTACAGGTGTCTCCGAAGGTACTTGTTGAGTTGACGTATTTCGAGATTAGGATTTTTCACTCTGATTGTCGGAGAGGTGTCTCTAGGCCCACTCGGTAATGCACATCACTATAAGCCTTGCAAGCAATGTAGCTAATGAGTTAGTTACGGGATGATGCATTACGTAACGAGTAAAGAGACTTGCTGGTAACGAGATTGAACTAGGTATTAAGATACCGACGATTGAATCTCGGGCAAGTAACATACCGATGACAAAAGGAACAATTTATGTTGTTATGCGGTTTGACCGATAAAGATCTTCGTAGAATATGTAGGAGCCAATATGAGCATCCAGGTTCCGCTATTGGTTATTGACCGGAAACGTGTCTCGGTCATGTCTACATAGTTGTCGAACCCGTAGGGTCCGCACGCTTAAAGTTAGATGACGGTTATATTATGAGTTTATGTGTTTTGATGTACCGAAGGTAGTTCAGAGTCCCGAATGTGATCACGGACATGACGAGGAGTCTCGAAATGGTCGAGACATGAAGATTGATATATTGGACGACTATATTCGGACACTGGAATGGTTCCGGGGGTTATCGGATATAT
>NC_041381.1:86374309-86439290 GCF_002162155.2 Triticum dicoccoides
CAAGGAAGGGGGGGGGGAGTCCTACTCCCGGTTGGAGTAGGACTCCTCATGGGGCGCACCAAGGGTGGCCAGCCCCTCCCCCTCCTCCACTCCTTTATATACGGGGAGGGAGGCACCCTCTAGAGACACAACAATTGATCCTTGAGATCTCTTAGCCGTGTGCGGTGCCCCCCTCCACCATAGTTCACCTCGATAATATCGTAGCGGTGCTTAGGCGAAGCCCTGCATCGGTAGAACATCATCATCGTCACCATGCCGTCGTGCTGACAGAACTCTCCCTCAAAGCTCGGTTGGATCGGAGTTCGAGGGATGTCATCGAGCTGAACATGCGCAAGAACTCGGAGGTGCCGTGCGTTCGGTACTTGATCGGTCGGATCGTGAAGACGTACGACTACATCAAATGCGTTGTGCTAACGCTTCCGCTTTTGGTCTACGAGGGTATGTGGACACACTCTCCCCTCTCGTTGCTATGCATCACCATGATCTTGCGTGTGCATAGGATTTTTTTTGAAATTACTACGTTCGCCAACAGAATACTCGGGTTAAACTTGACGAGCCTAGCATATACGGATATGGCCTCGGAACACTGGAGACCGAAAGGTCGAACGTGAATCATATAGTGGATATGATCAACATAGATATGTTCACCATTGATGACTACTCCATCTCACATGATGATCGGACATGTTTTAGTTGATTTGTATCACGTATCATTTAGATGACTTGAGGGATGTCTATCTAAGTGGGAGTTCTTAAGTAATATGATTAATCAAACTTAATTTATCATGAACTTAGTCCTGATAGTTTTTTTGCATATCTATGTTGTAGATCAATGGCCCATGCTACCGTTCCCTTGAATTTTAATGCATTCCTAGAGAAATCTAAGTTGAAATATGATGGTAGCAACTACACAGACTGGGTCTGTAACTTGAGGATTATCCTCATTGCTGTATAGAAGAATTATGTCCTTGATGCACCGCTAGGTGTACCACCTACCCCAGCAACTGCAGACATTGCGAATGCCTGGCAGTCGCATGTTGATGACTACTCGTTTGTTCAGTGTGCCATGCTTTACGGCTTAGAATTGGGATTTCAAAGACGTTTTGAATGTCCTGGACCATATGAGATGTTCCAGGAGTTGAAGTTAATATTTCAACAAATGCCCGAGTTGAGAGATATGAAGTCTCCAACAACTTCTATAGCTGCAAGATGGAGGAGAATAGTTCTGTTAGTGAGCACATACTCAGAATGTCTGGGTACCATAATCACTTGACTCAGCTGGAAGTTAATCTTCCAGATGATTGTGTCATTGACAGAGTTCTTCAATCACTGCCACCAAGCTACAAAGGCTTCGTGATGAACTACAATATGCAAGGGATGGAAAAGACTATTCCCGAGCTCTTTGCAATGCTAAAGGCTGCGGAGGTAGAAATCAAGAAGGAGCATCAAGTGTTGATGGTTAACAAAACCACTAGTTTCAAGAAGAAGGGCAAGGGTAAGAAGGGGAACTTCAGAAGAATGACAAACAAGTTGTCACTCCCGGGAAGAAACCCAAAGTTGGACCTAAGCTTGAAACTGAGTGCTTCTACTACAAAGGGACTGGTCACTGGAAGCGGAACTGCCCCAAATATTTGGCGGATAAGAAGGATGGAAAAGTGCACAAAGGCATATTTGATATACATGTTATTGATGTGTACCTTACTAATTCTCGAGTAGTGCCTGGGTATTTGATACCGGTTCGGTTGCTCATATTTGTAACTCAAAGCAGGGACTACAGATCAAACAAAGATTGGCTAAGAACGAGGTGACGATGCGCGTCGGGAATGGTTCCAAGGCCGATGTGATTCTCGTTGGCACGCTACCTCTATATCTACCTTTGAGATTAGTTTTAGACCTGAATAATTGTTATTTGGTGCCAATGTTGAGCATGAACATTATATCCGGATCTTGTTTAGTGCGAGACGGTTATTCATTTAAATCAGAGAATAATGGTTGTTCTATTTATATGAGTAATATCTTTTATGGTCATGCACCCTTGAAGAGTGGTCTATTTCTGTTGCCATTGGGTCATATCGATATAAAGCGCATGAAGAAACTCCATAAAGATGGACTTTTGGAATCACTTGATTATGAATCATTTGATACTTGTGAACCGTGCCTTATGGGCAAGATGACTAAAACTCCGTTCTCCGGAACAATGGAACAAGCTAATGACTTATTGGAAAAATACATACTGATGTATACGGTCCGATGAGTGTTGAGGCTCATGGCGGGTATCGCTATTTTCTGACCTTCACAGATGATTTAAGTAGATATGGGTATATCTACTTAATGAAACACAATTCTGAAACATTTGAAAAGTTCAAAGAATTTCAGAGTGAAGTGGAGAATCATCATAACAAGAAAATAAAGTTTCTACAATCTGATCGTGGAGGAGAATATTTGAGTTACGAGTTTGGCCTTCATTTAAAATAATGTGGAATAGTTTCACAGCTCACGCCACCTGGAACACCACAATGTAATGGTGTGTCCGAACGTCATAACCGCACTTTATTGGATATGATGCAATCTATGATGTCTCTTACCAATTTACCACTATCGTGTTGGGGTTATGCATTAGAGACAGCTGCATTCACTTTAAACATGGCACCGTCAAAATCCGTTGAGACGACATTGTATGAACTGTGGTTTGGCAACAAACCTAAGTTGTCGTTTCTTAAAGTTTGGGGATGCGGTGCTTATGTCAAAAGGCTACAACCTGATAAGCTCGAACCCAAATCGGAGAAATGCGTCTTCATAGGATACCCTAAGGAAACAATTGGGTACACCTCTACCACAAGTCCAAAGGCAAGATTTTTGTTGCTAAGAATGGAACCTTTCTAGAGAAGGAGTTTCTCTCAAAAGAAGTGAGTGGGAGGAAAGTAGAACTTGATGAGGTATTTGTATCTACTCTCAATTTGGAAAGTAGCGCATCCGAGAAATTTGTTCCCGTGATGCCTACACCAACTAGAGATGAAGATAATGCTAAAAATCATGAAACTTTAGATCAAGTTGCTACAGAACCTCATAGGTCAAACAGAGCACGTTCAGCACTAGAGTGGTATGGTAATCCTATTTTGGAGGTCATGTTACTTGACCATGATGAACCTACGAAATATGAAGAAGCTATGATGAGCCCAGATTTCGCTAAATGGCTTGAGGCCATGAAATCTGAGATAGGATCCATGTATGAGAACAAAGTGTGGACTTTGGTGGATCTGCCCGATGATTGGCGACCCATGGAGAATAAATGGATCTTCAAGAAGAAGACTGATGCCGATGGTAATGTTATTGTATATAAAGCTCTACTTGTCACAAAAGGTTTTTGACAAGTTCAAGGAGTTGAGTACGATGAGACTTTCTCACCTGTAGCAATGCTTAAGTCTGTCCGAATCATGTTAGCAATTGCCGCATTTTATGATTATGAAATCTGGCAAATGGATGTCAAAACTGCATTCCTTAATGGATTTCTGAAAGAATAATTGTGTATGATGCAATGATGTCTACTACGCAACATTCTTCTTGTATACTTTTGGGCCTCCAAGTGAAGAGGTTTGTAGGACTGTAGCAAATTTCCCTCAAGTGGATGACCTAAGGTTTATGAATGCATGGGAGGCGTAGGATAAAGATGGTCTCTCTCAAACAACCCTGCAACCAAATAACAAAGAGTCTCTTGTGTCCCCAACACACCCAATACAATGGTAAATTGTATAGGTGCACTAGTTCGGCAAAGAGATGGTGATACAAGTGCAATATGGATGGTAGATATAGGTTTTGTAATCTGAAAATATAAAAACAGCAAGGTAGCATGTAACAAAAGTGAGCGTAAACAGTATTGCAATGCTTCGAAACAAGGCCTAGGGTTCATACTTTCACTAGTGCAAGTTCTCTCAACAATAATAACATAATCGGATCATATAACTATCCCTCAACATGCAACAAAGAGTCACTCCAAAGTCACTAATAGCGGACAACAAACAAAGAGATTATTATAGGGTACGAAACCACCTCAAAGTTATTCTTTCCGATCAATACGTTGGGCTATTCCTATAAGTGTCACAAACAACCCTAGAGTTCGTAGTAAAATAACACCTTAAGACACACATCAACAAAAACCATAATGTCACCTAGATACTCCAATGTCACCACAAGTATCCGCGGGTATGATTATATGATATGCATCACACAATCATAGATTCATCTATTCAACCAACACAAAGAACTTCAAAGAGTGCCCCAAAGTTTCTACCGGAGTGTCAAGACAAAAACGTGTGCCAACCCCTATGCATAGATTCCCAAGGTCACGGAACCCGCAAGTTGATCACCAAAACATACATCAAGTGAATCAATAGAATACCTCATTGTCACCAGGGGTATCCCATGCAAAACATACATCAAGTGTTCTCAAATCCTTAAAGACTCAATCCGTTAAGATAACTTCAAAGGGAAAACTCAATCCATTACAAGAGAGTAGAGGGGGAGAAACATCATATGATCCAACTATAATAGCAAAGCTCGCGATACATCAAGATCGTGCCAAATCAAGAACACGAGAGAGAGAGAGAGAGAGAGAGAGAGAGAGAGAGAGAGAGAGAGATGAAACACATAGCTACTGGTACATGCCCTCGGCCCCGAGGGTGAACTACTCCCTCCTCGTCATGGAGAGCGCCGGGATGATGAAGATGGCCACCGGTGATGGATCCCCCCTCCGGCAGGGTGCCGAAACAGGGGCCCGATTGGTTTTTGGTGGCTATAGAGGCTTGCGGCAGCGGAACTCCCGATCTAGGTTTCTTTTCCAGGGTTTATGTATTTATAGAAATTTTTGGCGTCGGTCTCACGTCAGGTGGAGGGGGGGGGGGTATCCGAGTCATCCACGAGGCAGGGGGCGCGCCCAGGGGGGTAGGGCGCGCCCTCAACCCTCGTGGATGGCTCGGGACTCTTCTGGCCCAACTCTTTTACTTCGGGGGCTTCTTTTGGTCCATAAAAAATCATCAAAAATTGGCATGTCAATTGGACTCCGATTGGTATTCTTTTTCTGCAGAACTCAAAAACAAGGAAAGAACTGAAACTGGCACTGGGCTCTAGGTTAATAGGTTAGTCCCAAAAATCATAGAAAATAGGATATAAAACATCCAATATGGATAATATAATAGCATGTAACAATCAACAACTATAGATACGTTGGAGACGTATCATGCAACTAGAAGGTTTTGTCGATCCTAAAGGTGCTAACAAAGTGTGCAAGCTCCAGCGATCCATTTATGGACTGGTGCAAGCATCTCAGAGTTGGAATATATGCTTTGATGAGGTGATCAAAGCATATGGTTTTATACAGACTTTTGGAGAAGCTTGTATTTACAAGAAAGTGAGTCGGAGCTCTATAGCATTTCTAATATTATATGTGGATGACATGTTGTTGATTGGAAATGATGTAGAATTTCTGAATAGCATAAAAGGATACTTGAATAAGAGTTTTTCAATGAAAGACATCGGTGAAGCTGCTTATATATTGGGCATCAAGATCTATAGAGATAGATCAAGATGCTTGATAGGACTTTCACAAAGCACATACCTTGATAAAGTTTTCAAGAAGTTCAAAATGGACCAGTCAAAGAAAGGGTTCTTGCCTGTGTTACAAGGTGTGAAGTTGAGTCAGACTCAATGCCCGACCACTGCAGAAGATAGAGATAAAATGAAAGTCATTCCCTATGCCTCAGCCATAGGTTCTATCATGTATGCTATGCTACGTACGAGACCTGATGTGTGCCTTGCTATAAGTTTAGCAGGGAGGTACCAAAGTAATCCAGGAGTGGATCACTGGACGACGGTCAAGAACATCCTAAAGTACCTGAAAAGGACTAAGTATATGTTTCTTGTTTATGAAGGTGACAAAGAGCTTGTCGTAAGTGGTTACGTCGATGCTAGCTTTGACACTAATCCAGATGACTCTAAGTCACAAACCAGACACGTATTTTTATTGAATGGTGGAGTTGTCAGTTGGTGCAGTTCCAAGCAGAGTGTCGCGGCGGGATCTACGTGTGAAGGAGTACATAGCTGCTTCGGCAACAGCAAATGAAGGAGTCTGGATGAAGGAGTTCATATCCGATCTAGGTGTAATACCTAGTGCATCGGTTCCAATGAAAATCTTTTGTGAAAATACTGGAGCAATTTCCTTGGCGAAGGAATCCAAATTTCACAAAAAGACCAAACACATCAAGAGACGCTTCAACTCCATCCGAGATTTGGTCAAGGAGGGAGACATAGAGATTTGCAAAATACATACGGATCTGAATGTGGCAGACCTGTTGACTAAGCCTCTTCCACGACCAAAACATGATCAACACAAGACTCCATGGGTGTTAGATTCATTACAATGTAATCTAGATTATTGACTCTAGTGCAAGTGGGAGACTAAAGGAAATATGCCCTAGAGGCAATAATAAAGTTGTTATTTTGTATTTCCTTATTCATGATTAATGTTTATTATTCATGCTAGAATTGTATTAACTGGACTCTTGATACATGTGTGAATACATAGACAAAACACCGTGTCCCTAGTATGCCTCTACTAGACTAGCTCATTGATCAAAGATGGTTAAGTTTCCTAGCCATAGACATGAGTTGTCATTTGATGAACGGTATCATCATTAGTGGAATCATGTGATGGACAAGACCCATATGTTAGCTTAGCATAATGATTGTTTAGTTTTGTTGCTACTGCTTTCTTCATGTCAAATATATATTCCTCCGACTATGAGATTATGCAACTCCCAGACACCGGAGGAATACCTTGTGTGTTATCAAACGTCACAACGTAACTGGGTGATTATAAAGATGCTCTACAGGTATCTTCGAGGGTGTTTGTTGGGTTGGCATAGATCAAGATTAGGATTTGTCACTGCGAGTATCGGAGAGGTATCTCTGGGCCCTCTCGATAATGCACATCATATAAATCCTTGCAAGCAATGTGACTAATGAGTTAGTTGTGGGATGATGCATTATGGAACGAGTAAAGAGACTTTCTGGTAACTATATTGAACTAGATATGAAGATACCGACGATCGAATCTCGGGCAAGTAACATACCGATGACAAAGGGAATAACGTATGTTGACATTGCGGTTCGACCAATAAAGATCTTCGTAGAATATGTGGGAACCAATATGAGAATCCAGGTTCCGCTATTGGTTGTTGACCGGAGAGGTGTCTCAGTCATGTCTACATAGTTCTCAAACCCATAGGGTCTGCACGCGTAACGTTCGATGACGATATGTATTATATGAGTTATGTGTTTTGGTGACCAAAGATTGTTCGGAGTCCTGGATGAGATCACGGACATGATGAGGAGTCTCGAAATGGTCGAGAGGTAAAGATTGATATATTGGAAGGTGGTTGAGGGAGTCCTGGACTAGGGTCCGGATAGCCGAACTATCATCATCGGCCGGACTCCAAGACTATGAAGATACAAGATTGAAGACTTCGTCCCGTGTCCAGATGGGACTTTCCTTGGCATGGAAGGCAATCTTGGCAATACGGATATGTAGATCCCCTACCATTGTAACCGACTCTGTGTAACCCTAGCCCTCTCCGGTGTCTATATAAACCAGATGGCTTTAGTCCATAGGACGAACAACAATCATACCATAGGCTAGCTTCTAGGGTTTAGCCTCCTTGATCTCGTGGTAGATCTACTCTTGTAATACCCACATCATCAATATCAATCAAGCAGGACATAGGGTTTTACCTCCATCAAGAGGGCCCTAACCTGGGTAAAACATCGTGTCCCTTGTCTCATGTTACCATCCGCCTAGACGCACAGTTCGGGACCCCCTACCCGAGATCCGCCGGTTTTGACACCGACATTGGTGCTTTCATTGAGAGTTCCTCTGTATCGTCACCGATAGGCTCGATGGCTTCTTCGATCATCAACAACGACGTAGTCCAGGGTGAGACCTTTCTCCCCGGACAGATCTTCGTATTCGGCGGCTTTGCACTGCGGGCCAATTCACTTGGCTATCTGGAGCATATCGAAAGCTACGCCCCTGGCCGTCAGGTCAGATTTCGAAGTTTGAACTTCACGGCTGACATCCGTGGAGACTTGATCTTCGATGGATTCGAGCCACAGCCGAGCGCGCCGCACTGTCACGATGGGCATGATTTAACTCTGCAGCCGGACAGTGCCCTGGAGGCCGCACACAAGTCCGCTCCGATCCTCAATTCGGAGCCGGTTGCGCAGATCGAGGATGGGTGGCTAGACACCGCCTCGGGGGCTACAACCTCTACGGTGATGGAGCCGAACACTGACCTAGTCCCTCATGAAGCTCGTGACTCCGAGGTGCCGGACTCCTTGCCGGACTCCGAACCTCCCGCGCCCCCTCCAATCGAATCCGATTGGGCGCCGATCATGGAGTTCACCGCTGCGGACATCTTTTAACACTCACCTGTCGGCGACATCTTGAGTTCGCTAAAGTATCTCTCGTTATTAGGAGAGCCCTGGCCGGACTGCGGTCAGGACGGTTGGGATGCAGACGACGAAGAAATTCAAAGCCCACCCACCACCCACTTAGTAGCCACTATCGACGATCTAACCGACATGCTAGACTTCGGCTCCGAAGACATCGACGGTATGGACGACGATGCCGGAGACGACCAAGAACCAGCACCTAATCGGCACTGGAAAGCCACCTCAACTCACGACGTATACATGGTGGATACGCCAAAAGGAAGCAATAACAAGGAACAACGGGACGTGGCGAAGGACAACTCCCCCGACAAACGACCAAAACGGCGATGCAAGCGCCGCCCGAAGTCCCGCCTCGATAACAACGACACCCATACTGACCCGGCCTTAGAACAGGGCGAAGCAGTGGACGACGAACATGCCACCAAGCAACCATCCGAACAGGATGAATTGGACAAGCAACCCATCCCCGGCGAAAACAACAGTCTAGACGATCTCACGCCGGACACATCACCAGAGCATAAGAACCTTCATAAAAGGCTCGTCGCCATTGCAAGAAGTTTGAAGAAGCAAAAGTGGAAGCTCAAAACAGCGGAGGACGCACTCAGAATGAGATGGAGCAAAGTACTCAATACCGCAGATAAATACGGCGATAGTCACCAGGCAAAGAGCTACCCGAAGCGCAAGCTGCTGCCCGAATTTGACGAGGAGGCCGTAGAGCCCACGCAGTCAAAAAAGAAAGAGGCCGCCTGGCCGGATAGACGACCAGATGACAGGCTAAGAGAGGCAAGCGGCGCCGCACACAAGCTGGCACACGATCCACATAAGGATCCTCGCAAAAAGGATGTCCCGGTCAGGTCCATCTATGGGCCAAAAAAGAAGACTCCAGGGAGCAACACAACCCGCCGAGTGTTTGAAGACAACGGCACACCTAAATACAGGGGCGCCGCACGCCCACTATGTTTCACCGATGAGGTACTGGATCATGAATTTCCAGCGGGATTCAAACCTGTAAACATAGAGGCATATGACGGAATAACAGACCCCGGAGCTTGGATTGAGGATTATATCCTACACATACATATGGCTAGAGGAGATGACCTCCATGCCATAAAATACCTACCCCTCAAGCTCAAAGGGCCAACTCAGCATTGGCTCAAAAGCCTCCCGGAAAATACCATTGGAAGTTGGGAAGAGCTCGAGGATGCGTTTCGAGCAAATTTTCAGGGGACTTATGTCCGCCCTCCGGATGCAGACAATCTAAGTCACATAACTCAACAGCCTGGAGAGTCAGCACGCAAATTCTGGAATAGGTTCCTAACCAAAAAGAACCAAATAATCGACTGTCCGGACGCCGAAGCCTTAGCAGCCTTTAAGCATAACGTCCAGGACGAATGGCTCGCCAGACACCTAGGCTAGGAAAAACCAAGAACAATGGCCGCGCTAACAAGCCTCATGACCCGCTTTTGCGCGGGGGAAGATAGCTGGCTGGCAAGATGCAGCACCAGCGACCCGAGTACATCCGAGGTCAGGGATGGAAATGGGAAATCACGACGCAGAAAAGATCAGCGCCGGAATAAGGAAAATGGCCCAAATAGCACGGCGGTCAACGCCGAATTCAAAAGCTCTCGGCCGAATAATAAAACACTGCCTCTCAAGGACAACAGTGATGAGCTATCCAACCTAAGCAAAATCTTGGATAGGATATGTCAAATACATAGTACCCCCGGGAAGCCTGCAAACCATACCCACAGAGATTGTTGGGTCTTCAAGCAGTCCGGCCGACTTAACGCCGAACACAAGGGGCTCGACACACCAAGCGAAGACGACGACGAACCCCACAAGCAGCACGCCGGAAAACAGAAGACTTTCCCACTAGAATTCAAAACAGTGAACTCACTTCATGTGATAAAAAGGAAAAATAGTGCCGCACCTGCTAAAACACGCGCCGCACGGTCCACCCCAGCAGAGTCCCGAAATTGGATGTTTAAACCAATTACTTTCGACCATCAGGATTACTCCAGATGTGTTTGCAATGCAGGATGGATTGCTTTGGTACTGGATCCCATAATCGAAGGACTACAATTTACACAAGTCCTAATGGATGGCGGCAGCGATATAAACCTGCTATACCAGGACACCATCCGCAGAATGGGGATAGACCCTACCAAAATTCACCATAGCAGCACTTCCTTCAAAGGAGTGACAACTGGCCTTTACGTCAATTGTACAGGCTCTGCACTACTAGAGGTCGTGTTCGGTTCATCTGACAACCTCCGTCGCGAAAAGCTCATTTTCCATATCGCCCCATTTAAAAGTAGCCATCAAGCACTACTGGGACGCGAAGCCTTCGCCCGCTTTAACGCAATACCGCATTACGCGTCTCTTACGCTTAAAATGCCCGGTCCACGCGGCATAATCTCATTAAATAGTAACTCTGAGTGTTCCTCGACCATGGAAAATGTGAGACTGCTTTGACAGCCGCACACTAATCCGACCTTGCTGGTCAAAGCCCCTAAAAACAGGTCATTCAGACCTCGGACACGGTTAGGCGAGTTCGGCATAAATAAACAAGGGGCTTCCCAGCCGCATACCTCTTTACAAGGGGCTGCACGTATAAATAATGAGAGCCAATAAAGCTCAACTCTATAATACTTTATTTTAAATACATCTTTGGCACGATATTTTTTCCAAACTAAGTTCTTCTCTTTTACAGATGAAGCACGTGCTACACCCATCCAGGATACAGCACAACGGAGACACAGGCGCAGACGTGCAGCAGGGACCCGTTGCAAGGATTCTTTTCAGATTAAGACCCTGCGTAAACCTTTCTTATTGTCTCTTGTTGATACACATCCCCCGGTTTCCTACCATAACCGAGGAGGAGACTGGCGTTTTGGCATCGGCCGCGTCAGAAGTTCTCGCCCGTATCTGGACACTAGGGGCTTAGGGCATTGTTCTGCCCGGTATCATAAAGACCGAATACCTCAGGGAGTGTTCGGCGTCTCGAGTTAGGCCTTATATGCATCAGCTCTGAATCATGTCTTTGGTCAAATCTTGGGTTTGCCCGGCTCCTGTGTTTTGCTGCCTTACGTTCCGCTCCATCGGCTAACGCGGCACCAGGAGAACTACTCCGATTGTGCCCCGGTTCGGCCGGGCGAGCACCTCAGTAGAGAAAGCCGAAAACTGACTGTCATGATATAGTGAGAGACTGGTCAACCACTCGATCGACTACTGGAATGTTTAGAATTCCCCCGCTTTGACGAAGGACCGCTTCCCGGTTAGGCACATATGCGCCCCGAGTTTGGAGACCGCGGTGCCTCTAGGGGCTATATCGTAGCCCCACCTTCAAGCTCCTATGGCTAAGTGAAAGTGATAAAGCATTATAGTCCGGTTGCCTAGTTTGCTATGCTATCACCTCCTTCAAAGAACCAAGATGTTGGATTAAGTGTGAAAAAGCACTTTTCTTTTGCAAACACCCCCGCACCATGTGCGTGGGGGCTGAAGCCAAAGACTGCCATCTTTCAGGTTATACATACATATACGGCCGCACATGAGATAGTTCAATACTTGAACGCACAAGTATAAAAAGCTGTTATATTATAAACATGATCTCACAAATCATACACGTCATTTGAACATAACATCTTTCGAGCACTGCCACTCTATTAAACGAGCGCCCGGCAGGACTTCCTCAAAATAGTGCTCGGCGGGTAATCGGCTTTTGTCCAAACCCCGGGATTGCAACAACGGTGGCATCCATATGCGCCCAGTATGTCTTAACGCGGGCAAGAGCCATCCGTGCACCCTCTATGCATGCCGACCGCTTCATCGCCACGATATGCGGCACCGCCCCAAGGAATTGCTGCAACAAGCCAAAATAACTCTCCAGCTTGGGCCTTTCTGGACACAAATGAGCCACCACATCCATCATGGCAAGTCCGGACAACCTATTCAGCTCAGCCCACTCCGCCAACCGATTAGTCAACGGAAGTGGATGCTCCGGACTATGGAATTGAGACCAGAAAAGCTCTTCCATTTCGTGATCCTTCTGGCTTCGGAAGTGCACGACTGCGTCCGCCGCACTCACCGCCAAATCCAGATAAGGATCCTCCGCACCACATAATTGGCCCAACTGAGCATACTTCGGATCCGTGAACTTCCTACGCAGCAGAAAGGGCTTTCCAGCCGCAATGTCTCCGGCCTGACGCAGTTCCTCCTTCATAGCCCGCATCGCACTACGGGCATCCTTGGCTTCGGCGACGGCTTTCTTCAGGTCCACTTGCTCCGCTCGGCGTTCTCTTTCAAGAACCTCATAGCGGTCGGTAGCATCTTTTAATCTCACGGCCATTCCGGCCATCTCCTCCCTGCTTCGGTAGTGAACAGCCTTTTCGGCTTTTAGCTCTTCCGCTGCCTTCGAGGCAGCCGCATCACTTTTCTTGGCTTGCTCCTTGGCTCGAGCAAGCTCTGCTCGAAGGTCTTCCACAGTAGCGACACCATCTGCATCAAGCATACAAATTGTAAGGAACGGGCATCAGCTCCCTTACTCGGTGACCGCGGAGCAACCACTTACCTTGTGACTCGTCAAGTCATTTATTGACCAGCGCGATGTCCGCATCCGCAACGTCGAGTTGCCGCTTCAGCTAGGCAGCTCCATCAGTTCGGCTAGCCACCGATCGTTCCACAACCTGCATAGGAAAGGCGACATTCTATAACTAACATTATGATCCTCGGCACACTGTCACTTTCGACAGCATACCAAGTCTCAGGGGCTACTATCTATACAGGGCGCACTCCATGCGCAAAACTGTCAAAAGGTATGTCATTTTTGGCATACCTCAAACCCCGTCAGCAAGCTTTCGACGGCCTCATACAACCCTCTCTTGGCGGATGAGATCCTTTCAATCACCATACTCATTAATGTGCGGTGATCTTCTGAGATAGACGCCCTCTCGAGAAAATCCTGCAGCTCCACCGGCCGTACTCCAGTGGGTGCCGAACTCCCCGGCCCCACCGGACTCGGGGAGACCCTCCGTGATGACACCTCAGGGTCGTCCGCCCCGCCCGACGGGGCGGCAGATGGAGGTGTTTTGCTTCCATCATCTCCGGACGAAGGTCCCCCGAAGATGAGCTCTGCTGAGAAGGGCTGAGATCCGAACTACAAGGTGAAAACTTTGGTTAAACCTTAGAAATAAAGTAGGGACGTCCCCTATTACAAAACCCCCCTTTTTTACTTATGGCTCGCTGGAGGGCTGATTCCTTTGGGGAGATTGTGCGGCCGGGGCTCTTCCCGGCACGGGACCTTCCGGGGATTTCCTTCCCCGCTTTGAGGCCTTGGCCTCCGGGTCTTTGGAAGCGGTCCTCTTCTCCCCCTGGAGGGAGGGACCCTTGTTTCCCCCCTCACTGCAAGCCTCCTTGGCAGAGGTGGTAGTTTCCCTGTGCCCCCCTTTGCCCTCCTCCGAAGGTGCAACCTCCAACATTTTAATTAACACGGGATCCGGCGTGGTCTCAGGGAGGGGGGCGGACACCGTATCAATTTTGCTTGCGCTATCCACTCCTGTCCAAGGGATAGCTGGTTAAAAGGCAAACCCATGATAAATAAATGGACAATGTGTCCGGACACAGGGCTACTTACTTGAGTATCCGGGCGATTGCAGCTTAGGCCAGCGTCCTCGGTCAAGTCCGGACGCATCTCTTGTGATCCGAAGAACAGTTCGTACATCTCCACGGGTGTCAAACCCATGTAGTGTTGGAGAGCTCGTGGTCCCTCCGGATTAAATTCCTACAGGTGAAGGGGGCGACGTTTGCAGGGCAGAAGGCGCCGAATTACCATAACCTGTGTCACTATGACCAGATTGATCTCCCCTTCCTGGAGGTCTCGAACCCGGCCCTGCAACAGGGGTACGTCTTTGGACGGCCCCCAGTCAATCCCTTTGTTGACCCATGACGTCAGCAGTTGTGGAGGGCCCGGGCGAAAGACGGGCGGTGGCCTCTGCTTGCTGCCCCTGGGAGCGGTGATATAGAACCACTCCTGTTGCCACAAACCGAGCTCCTCCTGAAAAGAGCCCTCGGGCCATGGAGCATCGACTCTCTTGTTTATAACCGCCCCGCCGCACTTTGCCTGATGCCCCGCAATCATCTTCGGCTCCACGTTGAAGGTTTTGAGCCACAAGCCGAAGTGGAGGGTAGTGCGAAGGAAGGCTTCGCAGACGACAATGAATGATGAGATGTGGAGGGTGGACTCCGGAGCCAAGTTGTGAAATTCCAGCCCATAGTAAAACATGAGCCCCCTCACGAAGGGATCCATTGGGAAGCCTAAACCCCGACGGAGGTGAGACACGGACACGACACTCTCGCCGGGCTCGGGAGTAGGAATAACTTGCCCTTGGGCAGGCAGCCTATGCGAAATCTTGTAGGTTAAATACCTGGCGTCTCTCAGCTTGAGCACGTCCTCTTCCGTGACAGAGGAGGGCATCCACCGGCCTCGTAGGTCGGAGCCGGACATTGTCAAAGGTCGAAAGTACCCAAATCTAGAGCCTTGGGTGTTGGAACTTGGGGCAAGGGGCGGATTCGATTGAGGGTTGAAGAAAAAGAACATGCCTTGGTCTCATTATAAAGAGGGAGAATACCAAGAGCCGTCCCCATGACCGTTTGGAACCCGCCCTTGATGGAGGGGGCGTGGCAACGGGCGCGGTTGGGTTACCCATGTCCGTATTAATGGGAATCCCGGAATAAGGGGAACACGATCTCTGCTTCGACAAGACGTGCCAAGGAAACCGCTTCGTTAAACACGCTGAGGTGGTACAATAAAAACAATTCGAGTAAAGGCTTAGTAGTGGTGTGACGTCACGCCACAAAATACGTCAGCAGATTGAACTTGTGTAAATATTATTCTCTCTACGGTGGTATGTGGAATTTATTTTGCAGAGCCGGACACTATCCTCGTGTTCACAATCTTCTATAAATTATTCGGAGAAGGAACCCGCCTTGCAACACCGAAGACAATATGCGCGCTGGACTCGTCGTCATTGAAGCCTGGTTCAGGGTCTACTGAGGGAGTCCTGGACTAGGGGGTGTCCGGATAGCCAAACTATCATCATCGGCCGGACTCCAAGACTATGAAGATACAAGATTGAAGACTTCGTCCCGTGTCCGGATGGGACTTTCCTTGGCGTGGAAGGCAAGCTTGGCAATACGGATATGTAGATCTCCTACCATTGTAACCGACTCTGTGTAACCCTAGCCCCTCTCCGGTGTCTATATAAACCGGATGGCTTTAGTCCATAGGACGAACAACAATCATACCATAGGCTAGCTTCTAGGGTTTAGCCTCCTTGATCTCGTGGTAGATCTACTCTTGTAATACCCACATCATCAATATCAATCAAGCAGGACGTAGGGTTTTACCTCCATCAAGAGGGCCCGAACCTGGGTAAAACATCGTGTCCCTTGTCTCCTGTTACCATCCGCCTAGACGCACAGTTCGGGACCCCCTACCCGAGATCCCCGGTTTTGACACCGACAGTGGTATTCGGACACCAGAATGGTTTCGGAGTGTTTCCGGAATTTATCGGAGCACCGAGGAGTTACCGAACCCCCAGGGGAAGTAATGGGTCTCATGGGCCAGAGGGGAGAGGCAAGGCAGGCACAAGGAGGTGGCGCGCCCCTCCATGGGGAGTTCGAATTGGACTAGGGGAGGGGGTGCGGCCCCCCTTTCCTTCTCCCTCTCCCTTTCTTTCCCCTTTCCCCCTCCGTTAGAAGGGAGGGGGGCGACTAGGACTAGGAGTCCTAGTAGGACTCCCCCCACTTGGGCGCGTCCTAGGCCAACCCTCCTCCCCTCTCCTCCTTTATATACGGGGGCGGGAGGGCACCTCAAGACACATCTATTATTCTTAGCCGTGTGCGGTGCCACCCTCCACCATTTACTCCTCCAGCCATATTGTCGTAGTGCTTAGGCGAAGCCCTACGCGGATCACATCACCATCACCATCACCACACCGTCGTGATGACGGAACTCATCTACTTCTTCGACCCTCTTCTGGATCAAGAGTTCGAGGGACGTCATCGAGCTGAACGTGTGCAGAACTCGAAGGTGTCATACGTTTGGTGCTTGATCGGTTGAATCGAGAAGATGTTCGACTACATCAATTGCGGTAAGCTAATGCTTCCGCTTTCGATCTACGAGGGTACGTGGACACACTCTCCCCCTCTCATTGCTATGATCTCCTAGATAGATCGTGCGTGAGCGTAGGAAATTTTCTGAAATTGTATGCTACGTTTCCCAACACCGACATCCTCCTTTTTTCAGAAAAGGAGGATGTACCCCGGCCTCTACATCTGGACGATGCATGCAACCATATTATTAATTATTCCCAAAGACCTTACAAGGTAATACATCAATAAGCCTGAAGCCACCATCTTGGCAACACATGTTGCTACTCCTATCCCTTGATGAAGGGGTGTCGAATGTCCGGGCCTAATACTAAATAGACATGGCACCAAAGCCTAACATCTAAAGCCGGATCCCCCATCCAAGCCACTACCTAGAATGGGTCACACACCGGTCTGGCACACTCCGAGTGAGCACTGCATGCTGCAAGGGCCGTCACCTCCATCTTTCATCGATCCATCCTCAAAGCAGAACTAATGCATTGACTTTACTAGGCCTCTCTGTCATCGACGCCACCACGACGCCAGACAGCGACGCCCTCTTGCGCGAGTCCGTTAACCTGCATCGGACGCCGAGCCTCCACTGCGCCATGCTGTCGAGACCCATCCCCATCAATGCAGACGATGAAACCCCGCTCCGCCTTTGGGCCCTTCCAATCAGCACCTGCTCCAAAACGATGCCCTCAAGAGGGAGAACGACACCATTGTTTTCGTCATCATCCGACCTGGGAGACCCATATCCATGGTTTCCTTCGAAGTAGATGCCTCCTGGAGGAAGAGGGGCACGCCAACTACAACTGCCCATGAACACGAGTCGTGCCCACGACCACTTATCTCTCTCGACGGTGCCTTCACGAACGATGGCGCCATGAGCGTCATCGTCCCCCTAGGTTTTCACCCGAGAAACCATGGAGTGGGAAAAGTTGGGGCGAAACCGAATGACGTCTCCAGGAAGATAAACAACACCCTTGGGCTTCGTCGCCGTCGCGACCGGCAGGAGATGACCAGGGAATTATCCCAATCCGAATTCTCACCTCCCGCTCCGCCCCCTCTGGTGACCGGCAAGCAGCGCAGCCATGTCCATCACGACGGAGTGCACGATGCAAGTATTGGAGGAAGAAGCAGCTCAACGCCATTGGTTGCCGAGGCAACAAGCCGCGACACCAACCCGCCGGTGGATCGCCGACCAACCAACCTGATCCCCGGCAGCCCGCCCGCCCCGCCGCGCCACCTGACAGGGAGGCCCGCCTTGGGCCGCTGCCCTGGATCCAAGCCCCTCTGCCCTAGATCGGGAGGAGGAGTGCCAACACTGCCACCACAGCCGCCGATAGGATGCCGACCAGCCGCCACACTACCTGTTGGGGATATAACTAATGGGTATGAACCACCCAGGAGGGGCCGGGTCATACCACTGGAGATAACCCATGAAGGTGGCGGGTTATAGCAGCCCGCTGACGGCCCAAAACCCAAAGGCGACTTAGGGCCCAAGAGGATGAACCGCCATGAGAGTAACTTGTATTGTAAGGCAGGCTTAGTTAGTCACCGAGCCGGACACCTTGTCTATGAGCCGTTCGGGACTCTGTAAGCCGCCGAGTGTCAACCTGTGTATATAAAGGGATGACTTGGAGGCGAGTTAGGGCAAGAAAGAAGAGATTGATAACTAGGTCAAGCGTATTTGCTCCCTAGTAATCGAAGCCCAAGCAATAACCACCCTACACTGGATTAGGTTGTTACCTCCACTACGAGGGGCCGAACTAGTCTAAACTCTCGGTGTCCCTTGTCCCGTTTAAACCCCTTCAAGCTAACTACGTTGCGATGGCTCCACACCTAAGTCCTTACGCTAGCACATCTGACATGACAATTCCACGACAGTTGGCGCCCACCATGGGGCCAACGCACGGTGGTTTCGAGTTCTTGAAGGGCAGCTTCACAGGGCTCAGGAGGTACGTTGTGGGCTAGATGACCAACAGTTATCCTGGCAAACTCTACATCGACGATGAGGGCTGGGGCCCCAAGGCCGACTCAATCGAGTACGGGTACCGGCCCCCTTCGGTGGAATTCACGTCTTCATCCGCAAGATCGGTAAGTCAGAAGCTGAGCCGGACATCTGCACCGACATCATCGAGTCGGCTCAGTGCGGGCGACCCGCCAAGGCTAAAGCCGCCCCAAAGCATGTTTTTGTTGGTTTTGTTCATGGAGCGGAACTAGAAGAAGGATCTGAATCTGGTGGTGAGACTGTTATTTACTAAGGCGACGAGTCTTCTACTGGTGAGACCAACTCCATCTAGTAGGTTCAGGATGGCGGGTTTGGGGGTTGTTCCGATGGCGACAGTATTCCGGAACCTTACAAACCGCCACACCACGTCACGGTCTTCATGGCCGGTACATAGCCAGTGCAGGACTCTACGACTGCAGCGACAATGATCTCTGGGTCAGCAGCAGCGATGGCTTCCAGGGCAGGAGGTCCTGTGCGCCCGCCGGCTAAAGTTTTGTCTAATCTGTTTAATGCTTTGACAACGTTGTTAACGGCAGAGGTTAACCCAACGAATCAAGCTCAGCATAACGCGGAGGTTACAAAATTGCGTGATGAGATAGCACAAGTGAAGGAGGAGTTAAATGCGGAGAACACCCGGATGGCAACGAAGCTAGCTGCCTTACAGAGGGAGGCAGAACGGCTTCAGGAGGAGAGCTTCTTCTTAAGCTTGGACATGGATGCATCAAACGCTGTTTTCAACAGAAGGCATGTGAGCCAGCTGCCTCCGACTTACAATGCGAGGAACCTTTTCAACACGCCTGGGCAAGGACCAAGTAACCCACCAGGTGTGAATCGAACCATTGAGGCACCAGCAGCTGGGGAACCTGTTCAGCCACGGGCTACAGATCCCCCACGTTTGAATGTAACCCCTCCTCAGCACATTCCAATGCCTCCGAGGCATTTTTCTAACCCTTTGGATAACATGATAGCCGCGGCTACTCGACTGGCAACTCTCCCAGCTTAGGATGAGTCGCCATCGGCAATGGAAATAAGGAGCGCCAGAGAGCTTCTTCAGATGGCTGTGGCCCAGCAGGCGGCTTATTCGTACAGTCGTGATCGTATCCACTCAACACCCCATCCAAGCAGGAGTTATAGCAGATACATTGATAAAACCGGCCATGTCAAGCAGTGAGCAGCACCGCAACCAGCCTCGCAGGCCTGACCCACCGTGTGTTGGCAATGATGCTCAGATTTTGGTACACCTGGGCAGAGCCCGGCGTGAGGCGGAGCTGGTGGCTCAGTTGGCGGCTCAACAACAATCTCCGATTTATCCTCTAGTGTCTGTGGAGGTAGGAGTGACCTCTAGAACCTTGGGGGTGCCGTGTTTAGTGCTGGCTCTACGCAACGAGATCTTGCCTAAGGATTTTACGGGCCCCCACAAGGTGCTTAATTACACGGCGTATCAGCCCCCAGAGGCTTGGATCGAGAGTTATGAGATGGCCATGGAGATGCTTGATGTCGGCGATGCTGCATGTGCTAAGTACTTCACCATGACGTTGGATGGGCCGGCTCATACTTGGTTAAAAACCCTGCCCGCTAACTCTATTGGATCATGGGCAGAGTTAAAGAGGCGTTTTATTCAAAATTTCAAAGACACATGCAAGCAACCTATGTCGATTCTGGATTTGGACTCTTGCGTTCAAGGTGAAGGCGAGTCAACAACCCATTGGGTGCGCCAGATCTCGTCAATCATACACTCGTCGGATAGCATCAATGTCGGTTCTGCAGTCCTGATGTTAGAGAAAAATTGTCGTTTCCTCCCTCTTAAGCAGAAGCTGGGGCGGCTTAAGCGCCACTGCAATGACATGGGGGAGCTAATGGTGGCTCTTGTCAAATATGCCGACTCTGACAGTACCAAGGACCCCGAGTCTGATGATGATAAGTCGGGTAAGGGAAAGAAGGGCGGCAATGCAAAAGGGCAGTAGCATAACCCGACAGGTCAAGCCGGCAACGGTAAGCATAAGGCTGATGGTAGTTTCGACTTTGTGGGTAACACCAATGCACAGAACAAAAATCAGCATCGCAAGGGAAAGCTGGCCCAAGGGTAAAGACTCAACCTTGAGGCAGTACTGAATCAGCCTTGTCCAAGTTACGGTACGCGTGATAAGCCATCTGGTCATCTATGGAAGAATTGTTACATCATGAAAGAGTCTAGGAATTCCAATTTTTTCAATCATGGCCCGAATGGCGGCTCTGGATCCGGCTCTGACGGACCTGGCTTTGGTGGTGGTGGTTCAAACTCTAGCTTTCAGGGTCAAGGCAATCAAGGTGGTTTTAATTAGCATTCTGGCCAAGGAAACCAGCAGCAGCAGTCTGGTTATCAGAGTAATCCAAAGAAGCTAAACGGTGCACAATATCATGTGTTCACCACCAGTCTGTGCAAGCGAGATTAGAAAATCCATAAGCCGGCGGTGAATTCTGTTGAACCGGCGGTGCCCCGATACTTAAGGTGGTCTGAGTAGCCTATTGTATGGAGCCGAGAAGATCACCGCCCCGGGTTGACAATCCGGGCCAGCTGGCGTTGGTGGTTGCTCCACAGGTAGGAGGATATAAACTCACAAAGGTGCTCATGGATGGAGGCAGTAGTATCAACATACTTTACTATGAGACCTTTTGTCGTATGAATTTGACTGACAAGGATCTTAGGCCGTCTTCTACTGTCTTTCATGGGGTGGTGCCTGGTAAGTCGGCATACCCTGTGGGAAGGATAACACTTGAAGTGGCTTTTGGAGATGACCATGATTCCAAAGCAGAGAAGCTAACCTTTGAAGTGGTGAAAATTAAGAGCCCATACCATGCTTTGTTTGGGCGGATGGCTTACGCCAAGTTTATGGCACAGTCGTGTTATGTTTATTTGCAGCTTAAGATGCCGGATCACAAGGGCACCATCACGATGCATGGCAACAGAAAAACTGCTCTGGATTGTGAAGAGGGTGATGCTGCTTATGTTGAGTCGGCTTGCGCCACTGAAGAATTGAAGTTTTATAAAGACAATGTTGACTCGGCGGATATGACACCTTTGAAGAAGCCAACGACAGAGAATGAGCCCTTAAAGAAGTTTAACTCGGCAGATGATACTAAGCTGGTTGATGTTGTCCCTGGCGAATCTTCAAAGCAATTTAGCATCAGTGCGAATATGGATCCGAAATAGGAAAGCACGCTCATTGAGTTCATCCGTGAGAACCAGGACATCTTTGCATGGAAGCCTTCTGATATGCCAGATGTACCGAGGGAACTCGCTGAGGGAGTTCTGGACTAGGGGGTCCTCGGACAGCCGGACTATATGCTTATGCTGGACTGTTGGACTATGAAGATACAAGATTGAAGACTTCATCCCGTGTCCGAGTGGGACCCTCCTTTGCGTGGAAGGCAAGCTTGACGATTCGGATATGTAGATTCCCTTCTCTGTAACCAACTCTGTGTAACCCTAGCCCCCTCCGGTGTCTATATAAACCGGAGGGTTTAGTCCATAGGACGAGAACAATCATAATCATAGGCTAGCTTCTAGGGTTTAGCCTCTACGAACTCGTGGTAGATCAACTCTTGTAATACTCATATCTTCAAGATCAATCAAGTAGGAAGTAGGGTATTACCTCCATATAGAGGGCCCGAACCTGGGTAAACATCGTGTCCCCCGCCTCCTGTTACCATTAGCCTTAGACGCACAGTTCGGGACCCCCTACCCGAGATCCGCCGGTTTTGACACCGACATTGGTGCTTTCATTGAGAGTTCCACTGTGACGTCGAAAAAAGGTTTGATGGCTCGCCTTGTTATCAGGGACAACATAGCCTCCGTGGGAGCCCTGGCCTTAGGCCAAACCCTCCGACTAGGCGGCTTCGTCATGACCGCACGTTCGGCCGCCGTGCCGACGATGACTTCTTGGGTCATCGAAAACAGCCTCGCGTCAGCTCGGAATACACCGAGCAGATGGATCCAATGGAGCTTTCATCCTTGAACGAGCTCCTGGATTGCATCGCTGCTTTCGGAGTCGCTACAGATTATGATCGGATTGGGCTTAAACCCGATCAAAGAGAGATTAATTCTCCGCCGATCACCCATCAAATAGCGGTGGTGGAGGAGCAATGCATGAACTCTTCCTCTATTTTGAGGACGAACTAAGTCCGGATTCCCGAGCTCTTTGAGCCGGATACCCGCTCGCGGGAGGACATGACCCAAACTCTGAATATAGAATCGGACAGCAGGCCAGAAAAATTGGGTAACATCCCAGAATCCGAACTCCTAAGTTTAGAAGCTCCTCAACCTCTGGGCCCTGGATCAGGGCAGGGTTCAGACTTAAATCCACCCACCCACCCAGATACAAGCGATCTTTCCCACATCAGACAACAATCCCAAGAGACAGTACATCACTTTTGGGCAGATTCCTCCTTGTAATGAGCAAGGTTAAGGACTATCACGAGGAAGACGCAATCTCATTCTTTTGCAAAAATTGCACGGACAAGGGAATCCTTAATGCCATAAGTCGCCGTGACATATCACACTTCACTGACTTGGCGGCCATAGTACGGAAGTACTGTGCGATGGAAAGCACCTGGAAAACCCAGGCAATATTCTGGGATCCTTCGGCTCTCACTAAACCCCTCGTCTGAACCAAAAGGGTGCACTCTCGCAAGTCACCCGATCCAATCACAAAGAAACCAAAGCCCACCACAGGGCGTGGAACCGTATTGGAGGGATGGCTCAATAGGCCATGCAAAATTCACACCACGCCGAATACCATACCAACACACAACCTTAGAGCACGTTGGATACTTCGGCAGGTGGCCAAGAGCTGCGAGGATATCCTCATTAACAATACCACAGAGCATCACCCCGCAGAAAACAACAATACAGTATTGACAGTCTTCGAGACTTTTGCCTCGAATAACAGGCGCAAGAGAGCACTCTGCGGCCTCGCTGAAGTCTGCCATGTTGCAGCAATAAATCCCTGGAACGACACGGCTATAACCTTTAATGCCAGTGACGAACCTCAATTCCGAATAGTCCGAGCACCAGCCGCTTTAGTCCTTAGTCTGATTGTGGACGGCTTGCGGCTTACTAAAGTGCTCATGGACAGCGGCAGCGGATTAAACCTCATCTACGAGGAAACTCTCAACAAAATGGAAATAGACAAGAGCCGCATTGAGCAAAGCAGCACGACCTTCTGAGGGATTATCCCTAGTCGGGAGGCACAATGTGCGGGAAAAATCACACTCGATGTGGTATTCGGCACGCCGGAAAATTACAGGTCCAAAGAGATAACATTCCAAGTGGCCCCGTTCAGTAGTGGATACCACGCCCTTTTAGGGCGGGACGCATTCGCGTGCTTCCAAGCTATACCCCATTATGGGTACATGAAGCTCAAGATGCCCGGGCCCAACGGAATCATCACTCTAGCGAGTGATCCAGACATAGCACTCGCGCGAAAATAAAACTGCCGCCCTGGCACTTGAGGCATTACCCAAAGCCCTCCCGGCCGAAGAATTAACTGCATTACGCTCCATAGTGGATAGGGATGACATGATACTCGATAAACGATCCAGGTCCACCTCTTTCAAACCAGCAAACGAAATAGTCAAATTCCAAGTCCACCCAACGGACTCTACAAAAACAGCCTCCATCGGGGCACAACTGAACCCCACAATCGACGTTGCACTACGGGCGTTCTTACACGAGAATTGGGACATCTTCGCCTGGCACCCTTCAGATATGCTAGGGATCCCACACAGGCTGGCCGAGCATAGTCTCAACATATTGAAAAGATACAAGCCGGTCAAGCAGACACTACGGCGCTTTTCAGAGCCTAAATGACAGGCTATGGGAGAGGAGCTAGCCAAGTTACTCGAGGCCGGATTCATCAGAGAAATAAAACACCCGGACTGGCTAGCAAACCTGGTGATGGTACCAAAGAAGGATAAATCCTAGCGCCTATGTGTCAATTTCAAGGACCTCAATAAGGCTTGCCCCAAGGATCCCTTTCCCCTCCCCCGCATTGATCAAATTATCGACGCTACCGCAGGACACGACTCATTGTGCTTCTTCAATGCATACTCCGGATACCATCAAATTAAGATGGCGGAGTCCGATCAAGCCGCAACGACATTTATCACCCCATACGGCCCTTTCTGTTTCAACACCATGCCTTTCGGGCTCAAAAACGCCGGTGCAACCTACCAACGCATGATTCAGACATGCCTGGAAAAACAAATCGGCAAAACAGTTGAGGCATACGTAGACGATGTGGTTATCAAGACCAGACACGTCGAATCTTTAATAGATGACCTGAGGCTCACGTTCGACAACCTCCAAACATATGACATCAAGCTCAATCCAGAAAAATGCGTTTTCAGCGTTCCCGCCGGAAAGCTGTTGGGCTTCATCATTTCCAATAGAGGAATTGAAGCAAACCCGGCGAAAATCCGACCTTTGTCATAGTTGGCTACCCCAATAGACCTCAAGCAAATCCAGAAATTAACTGGATGCATGGCCGCCTTAAGCCGCTTTATCTCCCAATTGGGAGAAAAGGCACTACCTCTTTATCGCCTTCTTCGACACACCGAACACTTCGAGTGAACGGACGTGGCGACGGCCGGACTAGAAGAAATAAAGGCCCTCCTGGCCAGCAACCCAATCCTGGCTGCATCAAACATTGGCGAACCCATGTTGTTATATATAGCTGCAACACACCAAGTTGTAAGCGATGTGCTCGTTGTCGAACGAGAGGAGGACGGACATAAGTTCCCGCTTCAAAAGCCGGTATACTACATATCCACTGTCCTCACACCATGCAAGTCACGGTACCCACATTATCAAAAGATAGCATACGCGGTCTTCATGGCATCCCAGAAACTACGACACTACTTTCAAGAGTGTTCAATCACGGTGGCCTCCAAAGTACCACTCAACGATATAATAAATAACCGCGATGCCACGGGCCGGATTGCTAAGTGGGCCATCGAGCTCCTCCCGTTCGACATTACATATAAACCACGGCGAGCCATTAAATCGCAAGTACTAGCTGACTTTGTCGCTGAATGGACAGAAGCCGAACTCCCTAAAGAGTACGACGCCTACTCCAATTGGATCATGCACTTTGACGGCTCTAAAATGCTGGCTGGTCTAGGAGCGGGTGTTGTCTTGACATCCCCCACCGGAGATACAGTCCAATACACACTCCAAATACTATACATAGACTCCAACAATGAAGCCGAATACGAGGCTCTGTTGCATGGTCTTCGGATGGCTGTCTCCATGGGCACCCAACGCTTAGAAGTGCGTGGGGATTCGAACCTTGCAATATCTCAAATAAATGGAGACTTTGATGCCAAGGATCCGAAAATGCCGGCTTACCGTAATGTTGTCCTCCACATGTCAGCTCGATTCGAGGGGCTTGAATTTCATCATGTGGTTCGAGAAAACAATCAAGCGGCGGATATCCTTGCCCGCATCGATGCTAAGCACGACCCTGTCCCACCTAACATCTTCTTGGAAAGGCTGTTCAAGCCAGCCGTGGTGTGGCAAGGGGAAACCGTCAATACTAGTCCGGATCCGACCACAACCCCAGATCCCGAACACACTAACATAATTGCAGGCTCTACCACCGAAGCAACACCTTCGGCCCATCTGATCATGGCTATCATCGCCCCATGGACCGAACCCTTCTTAGCCTACCTAAATAGGCAAGAACTCCCCGAGGATCACAATGAGGCACGCTGCATTGTGCGGCGCTCTAAAGCCTACAAGGTCCATGAGGGAGAGCTTTATAAGAAAAGCGCTACCGGAATACTTCAAAGATGTATATCCGAAGAGGAAGGGCGGCAGCTCTTGGCCGAAATTCATGGTGGACTCGGCGCCACCACGCCGCAGCTCGGGCCCTTGTAAGCAAGGCCTTCCGTACAGGTTTCTACTGGCTGACAGCCCGAGCAGACGCACAGGACATCGTCCAACATTGTGTCGGCTGCCAGCTCTTCGCCAACCAAAGCCATATGCCGCCCACCGCTCTCCAAACAATCCCCATAACTTGGCCCTTTGCGGTCTGGGGCTCGATATGGTCGGACCCCTTAAAGGAGGAAGCCATAAGAAAAAATACATGTTGGTCATGGTGGATAAATTCACCAAATGGATAGAGGCCAAACCAGTTAAAACAGCCAAATCCAGACCAGTGATAGACTTCATATCAGGGGTCGTGCATCGTTATGGTGTCCCCCACAGCATCATCACCGATAATGGCTCCAATTTCACAGCCGATGAGGTGAAAACTTGGTGCGGCAACATGGGCATTAAGCTCGATTACGCCCCTGTCTATCACCCTCAAACAAACGGTCAAGTCGAACGAGCAAACGGTCTTATTATGAGCGGCATCAAACCCAGACTAGTGCGATCTCTGAAGGAATCAGACACGCACTGGGTCAAGGAGCTTGACTCTGTACTATGGGGGCTGCGGACCATGCCAAATCGCACTATCGGATACACACACTTCTTGATGGTGTATGGCATGGAGGCGGTATTGCCTTGCGATATTATTCATGACTCACCTCGAGTGCGCATGTATGAAGAGAGAGAAGCCGAGCTTGATCGACAGGACAATTTAGATGCCCTGGAGGAGGAGCGCGACGTCGCAAAAGCCCGCTCCGCATTTTATTAGCAACAGGCTCGCAGGTATCAAAGCAGAGAAGTACGGGCCAAAACTTATAACATTGGCAAACTAGTTCTACGCCTATTAGAGAAGAAAAAGGACAAGCTCAAGCCCATGTGGGAGGGTCCCTTCATCATTGATAAAATTCTCACCGGAGGAGCATACCGCCTGCGTGATGCATCAGATAATCGACTCGAGCCAAACCCATGGAACGCGGCCAGACTCTGAAGATTCTACGCCTAGCGCCGAACTCTTTGTTTGTCTCCTTCCCTCCACCTTCTTTTAATTTTTAGTTATATCTTCTCTCTTTCTTTTTATGGCTCTAAGGCTTTAAGTGTGACTCGACTACACACTCTTGACGCGCTAATCCTCAAGTATGCGTGCTCACTATACCTGGGGGCTTCTTATACAGAAGCTTAATATAATTATCTTCCGGGCATCACGCCCACTAAGATATGTGTCCCTTTTCCATACGTGCATTTTCTTCACCATTATATGCATCGATATGACTTAAGTTTTGGCCAAGCTGGGTTGCCTGGCTCCTGTGTTTATGCCCTACGTTCCCGTTAGTTCGGCTAGGGCATAAGGGGAGCACCTCAGCGATTGTTACTGTCGGGTACTCCGGACGTGTACCTCAGACTGGGTGAAGCCGAAAGCTAGCGTTCTTAAGGGAATATTCGGTCGGTGAACTAAAGATGTTTTTACCTATTACAATACAAACCCCCAGATGTTGCATATACTGTGTTTTTGCTCGCAGTTCGGACATGCACATTAATGCATGCGTACCCCGAGAAAGGAACCCTTAATGGAACTATTCTCCCTGGAAGATGTTTCTTACTATCCATGTAATATAACATAGCTAGTTGGGTACTTGTCTATTCAAGCAATTATGACCCCTACGCCTGGTTTCCACGCGTACCCCGATTTATATAACTGAGCGGGTATTCGGAAACATTCGGACTGTCAGGTCCGGAGGCTGAAGCAAAAAGGTCCGCCATGACAAATGATTTACAATCCGGCTAGGGACAAATATGTCAATTGAAGTGCATAGTCACTTAGACTCACATACTTCTTCTTCTTCTATGCCATCCAATAGGCTGTCTAGCCTACAATCCTGTTGGGAATACTTTGCGGCTAATCCTACCTGGTGATATACCAGACTAACGGGAATCTCCTTCCCATCAGACCCTACAGGTCTGACCCGGGCCATGTGATTCGGATCGAGCTTGGTATACTATGTTTTTACCATGGCCCAAGCTTCCCTCGCACCTTGTCGATAGGCAGATATCTTCCATAGTCAGAAACGCCGCCGCGCTCCCTTGATCAGCTGTACAAGCTCCCCCATGCTTCCTAGCAGGGAGGAGGATGGCCACAAGGCTTTGGCGACACCCTGCATCACCTGCCGAACTTGTTCGTGCAGTTGCGAAAGCTCTTGCAGAAGATCGCCTGAGGATCCGGGCATCTCCTCTTCGGGACGACTAGTCAACATACCTACAGACATAACTCTGTTAGCCCGTTTCTTCGCCGAACTATATAAAGGTTCGTTTGAGCACATACTAAAAATGACGCGTCGAAGCCTTCTATTCTCCTTCACAGAGTTAGCTAGCTGGGCCCGAACATCTTTCAATTCTACACTCAGCCGGGTATTGGCATCCTGGAGATCGTTTTTCTCCCGCCTGACCCAGTAAGTACACGCTCGCCACCTTCTAGTTGTTGTTGAGCTCTTTGTTCATCCTCTTGTAGGATCTCCGGATTCACTCCGGGATTGTCTGCGGAATCTATTGTTAGATCTGCAACGTGCCGAACACTAAATAGAACACGTAATTATGGTTTTTTCTCGATCGAGAGAAATGTTACCAGATGAGGCCTTCTTGGATTCCTCCATTTCGGCAGCTGTGGCCCTTAGCTGGGCTTGACACTTCTTTAGCTCTTGAGATAAATGGGTATTCTTCTCTGTAAGAACCTATTCATACAATGATCCTTAAATCAGTTGTACCAACTGTTTCAAGTCTCAAGGGCTACTGATATACATAATTATCAGATTTTGCTTACCCATATATCTTTTAAATATTGGTTTGTGGCTCTAACAAGCCCATCTTGAGCATCTCGGATGTACGCGTCGCCCGAATTGAAGGCATTGAAAGCCACTTCGGAAAAACTAGGGTCGCGAAGTGCAACCCGCCGACACCAATGATTCATAGCGCTCTCCACCTTGGAATTTGTAGCGGATATTCTATCTGAATCCTCTATAGGAGGACCGTCCGGTGTCGTCCCCATGTTAGCCTCCACCCTCGAGGCCGGTTCTGGAATCCGGCTGGTAGAGGCATGATGGGAAGGATCCCTGGATACAGTCCAGTGAATGTTCTTTCTGCCAAGACACAGCGGATATTGTCATATTTTAAGATAACAATCACGGACATCTTTTAAACCATACCTCTTCGATGGTGGCTCGGCCATGTCTTTGCTCGCTTTCCTTTTTGGAAGCCTACCCGGCCTGGGCGCCCCTTGTGGGTGAGTCACCGCGGGTTCGGCATGGCGCGTCGATGGCCTTCCCTTTATAGCATAATATATGTGCGGTGGGTAAGGTGGAAAGAGTGAATCCTTTTCGGAAGATAAGTCTCCTATTTTACTTACATGTGATGCAGGGAGGAGGCCGGGATAGTCGGCAATGATGGCCACCAAGGTGTTGTCATAGCTCACCTGGTAAAACACCCTGTCGCCGAGCTCCACAAATATGTCCAGATCTTCCTCGAGTCGGGGTCGAGGTCCCGGTTGTGGTCCTCCGGCTGTGGAGACGGGCTGTGGGTCTCCCTCATAGCTTTCCGCATTTCCTATTATGGACTAGCGAGGTAAATATTTGCGATGAAAGACTGCGGGAATGAATAGAGTTGAGTAAAAGATAGCAACTAACCCAGCTAGGGGGGTTGTACATGGAAAATCCATCCCGAGGCTTAATGCGGATGAACTCCTCTTCTTCTTAAATCGGACAGTATTTTCGCCAGAGCAGTGGTGGAGTCCGGACCTTTCTGACCGCAGCGGGTGGCATCGTCTTCTCCGTTGAAGTGCCACATGGGACGCCCCTGATACTGGAGTGGTTGCACCCCCCGCATTATGCATATTAACATAACCTCGATTATTGTCAATCCAGATTTGGCAAGCGTTTTTATCCTGGCCATCAATTGAATGACCTCTCTGCTATCTTCCTCCTTGGGGCTCCGAGGATGCCAGCTACGGCGTTTCTTCAACGGGGCATTTATAAACTCAGGAAGACCCATTCGGATAGGGTCAGGAAGGGAGATGTCCTCTATATAAAACCACTCGGAAGGCCAATCTTCGGATGTCTTCTTTGGAGTGCCGGACAGATATCCGGTCCCGGCGATGCGCCATATTTCAGCTCCGCCCACTTGGAATATTGATCCCTCTTGTTTGCGAGGGAAGAGGCAGAACATCCTCTTCCATAGCTCGAAATGAGCTTCGCAACCCAGAAATAACTCACAAAGGGCGACATAACCTGCTACGATGTGTAGGATGGAGGCAGGGGTAATATTGTGCAGCTGGAGGGCATAATACTCTAGGAGCCCGTGGAGGAACGGATGGATTGGAAATCTGATGCCCCTCAGCAAGTAAGGAACAAGGCACACTCGCTCCCCCCTAGATGGGTTGGGAAAACTCTCTGCTTGCTCCCCGTCGTCAAAAGTGGCTAATCCGGCTCAGACGGGGACAAGGTATGCAGGTGGAAGAAACCCCTGTGTCTACAGCTTCACCAATTGGCCGTAGGATACGGTACACTTCTCTGAATCACCTGGCTTGGCACTATGGGGATGAGAGGAGGAGCTGCGGTGGCCGACCATGATGGGATGGTTTTTTCGGGCACGCTCTGATGAATCCTCGCTTGGGGAAGATGGTGTGATTTGGATCTGAGGATCCCCGTTTCTTTAATAGATGATTTATTTACATGGTCAAGGTGGCAAGTGTAAAAATGCTCTGGCTTCTCGCATTCGCTCGACACGTGGAGGCTGACACTATTAAGGTACAGAAGCCGATGAGTGCAACATTAAATGGGAAGCCGAACACTGCTTGCTACAACAGGTACTTTGGAGTATTCGGAGAAGGAACTCGCCTTGCAATGCCGAAGACAATCTGCGCGCCGGACTCATCGTCATTGAAGCATGGTTCAGGGGCTACTGAGGGAGTCTTGGATTAGGGGGTCCTCGGACAGCCGGACTATATGCTTATGTCGGACTGTTGGACTATGAAGATACAAGATTGAAGACTTCGTCCCGTGTCCGAGTGGGACTCCCCTTTGCGTGGAAGGTAAGCTTGGCGATTCGGATATGTAGATTCCCTTCTCTGTAACCAACTCTGTGTAACCTTAGCCCCCTCCAGTGTCTATATAAACCAGAGGGTTTAGTCCGTAGGACGAGAACAATCATAATCATAGGCTAGCTTCTAGGGTTTAGCCTCTATGATCTCGTGGTAGATCAACTCTTGTAATACTCATATCATCAAGATCAATCAAGCAGGAAGTAGGGTATTGCCTCCATAGAGAGGGCCCGAACCTGGGTAAACATCGTGTCCCCCACCTCCTGTTACCATTAGCCTTAGACGCACAGTTCGGGACCCCCTACCCGAGATCCATTGGTTTTGACACCGACACTCACTAAGCACACTCTTAATGTGGATCCCAAGTTTAAACCAGTCAAATAGTTTCTTCGCCGGTTCAATGAGGAAAGGCGCAAGGCAATCGGTGAAGAGGTGGCCCGGCTCTTGGCGGCAGGGTTCATCATTGAAGTTTTCCATTCTGAATGGTTGGCTAACCCGGTGCTAGTACTTAAGAAAAATGGCACTTGGCGTATGTGTGTGTGGATTATACAGACCTTAACAAGGCCTGTCCAGCTGATCCTTTTGCTCTCCCTCATATTGATCAGATTATTGATGCTACGGCGGGTTGTGAGCACTTGAGTTTTTTGGATGCTTACTCTGGTTATCATCAGATCAAAATGGCAGTTAAGGACCAGGAGAAGACAACCTTCATCACTCCCTTTGGAGCCTTCTGCTATGTATCTATGCCTTTTGGGCTCAAGAGTGCCCAGGCGACTTACCAACGGTGTGTTCAGAGTTGCCTTCATGGCCAGATTGGGCGCAATGTTCATGCTTATGTGGATGATATTGTTGTGAAATCCAGGAAGAAGGAGATGTTGATTGAGGATTTGAAGGAAACCTTTGACAATCTCTGGGTCTACAAGATGATGCTTAACCCGGCCAAGTGTGTCTTTGGTGTACCGGCAGGCAAGTTATTGGGTTTTTGGTGTCTGAGAGAGGCATTGAAGCTAACCCGGAGAAGATCAAAGCTATCACCTCTTTGGCTAAACTGGCGTGTATCAATGACGTCCAGCGTTTGGCGGGTCATATTGCGGCTTTGAGTCGGTTTATAAGTCGCCTGGGAGTGAAGGCCATCCCTCTGTATTAGATGATGAAAAAGACAGATAACTTTGTCTAGAGTGATGCTGGTAATGAGGCGTTTGAGGCACTTAAGAAGCAACTGGCTGAGCCACCGGTTCTCGCAGCCCCCATTGAGAAGGAGCCCTTGCTATTATATGTGGCTGCAAACATCAGGGCTATCAGTGTAGCAGTTGTGGTTGAAAGGAAGGAGTCAGGCAAGGAGTATTCGGTACAAAGGCTGATTTATTATGTCACTGAGGTACTCATTGAGTCTAAGCAGAGATACCCACACTGGCAGAAGCTGGTTTATGGCGTGTTCATGGCTAGTCCCAAATTGAAACAATAATTCCTTGGTCATCCCATCACTGTGGTTAGCTCTGCTCCTTTGGGGGATATCATTCAAAATAGAGAAGCCATACGTCGGGTAGCTAAGTGGGCTATTGAGCTTGTACCCCATGGTTTAAAGTATGTGCCTCGGACGGCTATAAAATCTCAAGCACTTGTGGACTTCATCAATGATTGGACAGAGTTGCAGATGCCTGAGGATAAGCCGGATCATACATATTGGACTATTCATTTTGATGGATCCAGGCAGTTGGAAGGCTCGGGGCCTGGAGTTATATTGACTTCCCCACGAGGTGATAAATTTTGTTATGTTTTAAGGTTGATGTTCCCTTGTACTAACAATGCAGCTGAATATGAAGCCTTACTCCATGGTCTTCGTATGGCTAAAGAGATGAATCTAAGCCGGGAAGATGTTTTGGCGACTCAGATTGGGTGGCTCAGCAAGTGTCAGAGACCTGGGATTCAAAGGATCCACTCATGATGGCTTATCAACGAGAGGTGGATTGCTGGTCACTTCAAAGGATATCAAGTGGAGCATGTTGATCAAAGGAAAAATGAAGCAACTGATGTGTTAAGCCAGCTGGGGTCTCAGTGTAAGCCGGTCCCCCCTAATATTTTCCTTGGTATTTTGCATAACCCATCAGTGAAATTGCCTACGGAGGAGGACTTGGCAGTTCCTGACCCAGAGGCACAATTGGTGGCGGCTCTTCATGCTATCCCTGATTGGACTATTCTGTATTTGGCTACATGACCCAGTGAGAGTTACCTGAGGATGAAACTTTGGCCAGGCAGATAACCCGGCGGTCTAAGTCAATGACTACTGTCAAAGGTGAGCTTCACATATGCAGTGTTATAGGGGTATTTCAACAGTGCGTTTCTCCTGAGGAGGGCCATGAAAATTTAAGGGAGATTCATGAAGGAGATTGCGGTCATCATGCCGACTCTAAGTCTCTCGTTGCTAAAGCTTTTCGTCATGGGTTTTATTTGCTGATGGCTCATGCTGATGCAGAAGATCTGGTCAGTAAATGTGATGGTTGTCAGAAATTCTCAAGACGTGCTCATGTGCCGGCTCAAGAACTGAGGATGATTCCAATTACTTGGCCGTTTGCAGTCTGGGGGCTGGATATGGTTGGGCCTTTCAAAAGGTCTAATGATAAAAAGACCCACCTCTTGGTGGCGGTTGACAAGTTTACAAAGTGGGTTGAGGCCGAGCCAGTTAGCAAATGTGATGCAGCCAGGACGGTTCAATTCATCAAAAAGTGATCTTTCGTTTTGGGTGTCCTCATAGTATCATCACTGATAATGATACTAATCTGTCTAAGGGAGCAATGAAAGAATTCTATCAACAAGAGCATATCCGGCTTGATGTATCATCAGCGGCTCACCCAGAGTCTAATGGCCAAGCTGAACGAGCAAATCAAGAAATCTTGAGAGTATCAAGCCCCGGCTTATGGTTCCGTTGCAGAGAACATCGGGTTGTTGGGTGGAAGAGTTTCCCTCAGTGCTTTGGAGTATCAATACCACCCACAACAGATCTACGGGTTACACGCCTTTCTTCATGGTTAATGGAGTTGAGGCGGTTCTCCCTAGTGACATACATCACAATTCGCCTCGTGTGGCGGCTTACGTTGAAGCTGACAATGAGAAAGCACGTCAGGATGCTATTGACATGTTAGATGAGGAGCGTGACCTTGCGGAGGCTCGTTCAGCGATTTACCAGCAAGATCTACGGCATTATCACAGCCGCTGGGTTAAAACCAGGACCTTTCAAGAGGGCGACTTAGTGCTCCGGCTCATCCAGGATCAAACTGACATGCACAAGCTATCCCCACCTTGGGAAGGTCCCTTTGCGGTTGATGACCCACAAGTATAGGGGATCTATCGTAGTCCTTTCAATAAGTAAGAGTGTCGAACCCAACGAGGAGCAGAAGGAAATGATAAGCGGTTTTCAGTAAAGTTTTCTCTGCAAGCACTGAAATAGTAGGTGATAGATAGTTTTGTGATAAGATAAATAGTAACGAGCAAAAAGTAAATAAAGTAAATGAAGTGCAGCAAGGTGGCCCAATCCTTTATGTAGCAAAGGATAAGCCTGGACAAATTCTAATAATGAAGAAGGAGCTCCCGAGGACACATTAGGAATTATCGTCAAGCTAGTTTTCATCACGTTGATAAGATTCACGTTCGGTACTTTGATAATTTGATATGTGGGTGGACCGGCACTTGGGTACTGACCTAACATGGAAAAGCATCCCACTTATGATTAACCCCTATTGCAAGCATCCGCAACTACAAAAAGGAGTATTAAGGTAAACCTAACCACAACATAAAACATATGGGTCCATATCAACCCCTAATGAAGCAACGCATAAACTAGGGTTTAAGCTTCTGTCACTCTAGCAACCCATCATCTACTTATTACTTCCCTATGCCTTCCTCTAGGCCCAAATAATGGTGAAGTGTCATGTAGTCGACGTTCACATAACACCACTAGAGGAGAGACCACATACATCTCATCAAAATATCGAACGAATACCAAATTCACATGACTACTAATAGCAAGACTTCACCCATGTCCTCAGGAACAAACGTAACTACTCACAAAGCATAGTCATGTTCATAATGAGAGGAGTAATAATATGCATAAAGGATCTGAACATATGATCTTCCACCAAGTAAACCAATTAGCATCAACTACAAGGAGTAATCAACACTACTAGCAACCCACAGGCACCAATTTGTGGTTTTGATACAAGATTGGATACAAGAGATGAACTAGGGTTTTGAGATGAGATGGTGCTGGTGAAGATGTTGATGGAGATTGACCCCCTCCCGATGAGAGGATCGTTGGTGATGACGTTGGTGATGATTTCCCCCTCCCGGAGGGAAGTGTCCCCGGCAGAACAGCTCCGCCAGAGCCCTAGATTGATTCTGCCAAGGTTCCGCCTCGTGGCGGCGGAGTTTCATCCCATAATCTTGCCCACAATTTTTTCTAGGTGAAAACCCTTCATATAGCAGAAGATGGACGTCGGAGGCCCACCAGGGAGCCCAGGAGATAGGGGCGCGCCCTACAGGGGGGCGCCCTCCTGTCTCCTGGACTGGGTGTGGGCCCCCTGGCCTATTTCTTTGGCCCAAAAATTCTTATTAAATCTGAAAAGTTGTTTCGTGGAGTCTCAGGTCTTTTGGAGTTGTGCAGAATAGGTTTCCAACGTTTGGTCCTTTTCCAGCCAGAATTCCAGCTGCCGGCATTCCCCCTCTTCATGGTAAACCTTGTAAAATAAGGGAGAATAGCCATAAGTATTGAGATATAATGTGTAATAATAGCCCATAATGCAATAAATATTGACATAAAAGCATGATGCAAAATGGACGTATCAACTCCCCCAAGCTTAGACCTCGCTTGTCCTCAAGCGGAAGCCGAAATCGAAAATATGTCCACATGTTTAGAGATAGAGGTGTCGATAAAAATAAAATATGGACATGAGGGCATCATGATCATTCTAACAATAACAACATATATGGATTTTGTCATATGATTTCCTATGTTCAAGTAATAAGCAATTCACAATGTCAAATATGGTTCAAGAACTTCATTGGGAACTAACAAACTATAATCTCAGTCATTGAAGCAATTGCAATTTATCGTAACATCAGAATGAGTCAATAATAGAGCTTTTCAGCAAGCTCACATACTCAACTATCTCGTAGTCTCCTATAATTGTTAACACTCACGCAATACTTGTGGTTATAGAGTTTCAGCCGGACATTGAGAAAGATAGGGGCTTATTGTGTTGCCTCCCAACGTATTCACCTTTAGGTGATGTCAACAATAATAGCCTATGCCAACTTACATCCAATTGGATATATGCATCATGATCTTTCAAACACGAGGAGCTTGCCAAAGGATAAAATGAAAAAGGGAAAGGTGAAGATCACCTTGACTCAAGCATAAAGTGAAACATAAAGTAAAAGATAGGCCCTTCGCAGAGGGAAGCAGAGGTTGTCATGTGCGTTTAGGGTTGATGCATGAAATCTCAATGCAAAAGAACGTCACTTTATATTGCCCCTTGTATGTGGACCTTTATTATGCAATCCGTCGCTTTTATTACTTCCACAACAAGTTCGTACAAAGCTTATTTTCTCTGCACTAATAATTCATACATATTTAGATAGCAATTTTTAATGCTTGCACCGATGACAACTTACTTGAAGGATCTTACTCAATCCATAGGTAGATATGGTGGACTCTCATGGCAAAACTGGGTTTAAGGGTATTTGGAAGCACAAGTAGTATCTCTACTTGGTGCAAGGAATTTGGCTAGCATGAGGGGGAAAGGCAAGCTCAACATGTTTGGAATGTCAATGACGATATACTTTAACTGAGATGTCGGAAAACATAAACCATTCCTTGTCCAACGTCAACCCTTTTAGCATGTCATACTTAATGAGTGCTTCACAATCATAAAAGATGTCCAAGATAATATATTTATATGTGAACCCCTCTTTCCTTATCACTTCCTATTAATTGCAATGATGACCAAGGCTACGTTCATCAACTCTCAACAATTTTTATGCCTCATACTTTCTATGTGTGAAGTTATCACTATCCATAAGATCAATATGAACTCTTTTGTTCTTTCTACTTTTTCAAGATCATAGCAACATAGCAATGCCCTTGACTCAACACTAATATTTATTATAGATAGTGCACGGACTCGATTACAAAAAGAGATCACAAAGCAAAACTCAAAACTACTTGATATCAAAACTTCAACTACTAAAAGATCAAGATACTACTAAAAGGATCGAACTAAATAAAGCGGTAAAGATAGGAGTGTGATGGTGATACGATACCGGGGCACCTCCCCCAAGCTTGGCAGTTGGCAAGGGGAGTGCCCATACCCATGTGATTATTTCTTCGGAGGTGATGGAGGTGGTGATGATGATGGTGGATAGTCGCACATCGAGCGTAAAAGCTCCTCCAACTTGCGGATAATGCCCTTGAGCCCAGCAATATGATCCTTCAACAAAATATTCTCCTCTATGAGGTACTTGTTCTGTATGCGGGCTAACTCAATCATCTTGAAGGCTTCAATCTCTGTTGGAGTGAAAAGGTTAGGTAAAGGTTGAGGTATGTCTTCTTCTTTCACCACCGGAGCTTGAGCCTCCATAGCCTTCTTGATCACTTCATCCTTGTTGATCTCTTCTGGTTCCTCTCTTTTCAACTCTATCTTCAATAGCCAAGCATCCTTGTCTTCGTTGTTAGAGGAGGGAGAAGTCATGGTGCTCTAAATCTGCAACAGGAACAGCTCGAAACGAAAGCAAAGAATATTTGCGTGATACGGTAGTCAAAACCTTCGGGAGTATATATAATGAATTTTTAACGACCAAAATACGTAACATACAAGAAAACGGAGTCCGGGAGGCACACGAGGTGCCCACGAGACAGGGGGCGCGCCCTACGGGGGGGGCGCCCTCCTCTCTCGTGGGAGCCTCGTGTCCCTTTCGGACTACTTCTTTCTTCCTAAAATCCTTAAATAATCCAAAACTGATAAAAAATGCCATTAGAGTTGTTTTGGAGTTGGTTTACTTACCGTACCACGTACCTATGCCTTTTCGAAGTTTGGAACGTTCTGGAAAGTGTCTCTTATGTATTCCTCAGGGGTTATGGTTTCAATAATATTAGTTTCAACATTGATAGGATTACCTGAAATATAATGCTTAATTCTTTGGCCATTTACCACCCTCGGGTTTGTGCCTTCAAAGTTGTTGATTTTTATAGCGCCAGAACGGTAGACCTCCTCGATAACGTAGGGACCTTCCCATTTTGAGAGAAGTTTTCCTGCAAAAAATCTTAAACGAGAGTTGAACAATAACACATAATCTCCTACGTTAAACTCACGCTTCTGTATCCTCTTATCATGCCAGTGTTTGACTTTTTCTTTGAAAAGCTTGGCATTCTCATATGCTTGGGTTCTCCATTCATCAAGGGAGCTAATATCAAATAACCTTTTCTCACCGGCAAGTTTGAAGTCATAATTAAGCTCTTTAATAGCCCAATATGCTTTATGTTCCAGTTCAAGAGGTAAATGACATGCTTTTCCATAAACCATCTTATATGGAGACATACCCATAGGATTTTTGTATGCAGTTCTATAGGCCCATAATGCATCATCAAGTTTTTTGGACCAATTCTTTCTAGATCTATTCACAGTCTTTCTAGATCTATTCACAGTCTTTTGCAAAATTAATTTGAGCTCTCTATTGCTCAACTCTACTTGACCACTAGACTGCGGGTGATAAGGAGATGCAATTCTATGATTGACATCATACTTAGCCCGGAAAGCACCATGAATAAAGTGTGAACCACCATCAGTCATAAGATATCTAGGGACTCCAAACCTCGGAAAAATAACTTCTTTAAGCATTTTAATAGAGGTGTTAAGATCAACACTACTAGTTGGAATAGCTTCTACCCACTTAATAACATAATCAACAGCAACTAAAATATGTGTATAACCATTGGAGGCAGGAAAAGGTCCCATATAATCAAAGCCCCAAACATCAAACGGTTCAATAACAAGAGAATAATTCATAGGCGTTTCTTGACGTCTACTAATGTTACCTATTCTTTGACATTCATCACAAGATACGACAAACTTACGAGCACCTTTGAAAAGAGTAGGCCAATAAAAACCAGATTGTAGTACCTTGTGTGCAGTTCTGTCTCAAGCGTGGTGTCCTCCATAGAATTCAGAGTGACACTTGCGTAGGATTTGTTCATGTTCATGCTCAGGCACACAACGTCTAATAATACCATCTACTCCTTCCTTATACAGGTGTGGATCATCCCAGAAGTAATGTCTTAAATCATAAAAGAACTTTTTCTTTTGCTGGTATGTGAAACTAGGAGGTATATATTTAGCAACAATGTAATTAGCATAATCAGCATACGAAGGAGCAGTACGAGAAGCATTGACAACCGCTAATTGTTCATCAGGAAAACTATCATTAATAGGCAGTGGGTCATCAAGAACGTTCTCTAACCTAGACAAGTTGTCTGCAACGGGGTTCTCAGCTCCCTTTCTATCAATAATGTGCAAGTCAAATTCTTGGAGCAAGAGAACCCATCTAACGAGTCTAGGCTTAGCATCTTTCTTTTCCATAAGATATTTAATAGCAGCATGATCGGTGTGAATAGTAACTTTGGAATCAACAATATAAGGTCTAAACTTATCACATGCAAACACAATTGCTAAGAATTCTTTTTCAGTGGTAACATAATTTCTCTGGGCAGCATCAAGAGTCTTACTAGCATACTGGATAATATTCAATTTCTTGTCGATTCTTTGCCCTAAAATAGCCCCTACAACATAATCACTAGCATCGCACATAATTTCAAAATGTAAATTCCAATCAGGTGGCTGAACAATAGGTGCCGTGATCCAAGCCTTCTTAAGTGTTTCAAATGCTTCTACACAATCATCATCAAAGACAAAAGGAATATCTTTTTGCAATAAATTAGTCAGAGGCCTAGAGATTTTAGAAAAGTCCTTAATGAACCTCCTATAAAAACCGGCATGACCAAGGAAACTTCTTATACCTTTTATGTCCTTGGGACATGGCATCTTTTCAATAGCATAAACTTTGGCTTTATCAACTTCAATACCTCTCTCGGATATCTTGTGCCCCAAAACAATGCCTTCATTAACCATAAAGTGACACTTTTCCCAATTCGGGATGAGACTAGTGTCTTCGCATCTCTGCAAAACTTGATCAAGGTTGCTCAAACAATCATCAGAAGAGGATCCATAGACGGAGAAGTCATCCATGAATACCTCACAAATCTTTTCACAAAAAACAGAAAATATAGCCATCATGCATCTTTGAAAGGTAGCAGGTGCATTACATAAACCGAAAGGCATACATCTATAAGCAGAAGTACCAAAAGGGCAAGTAAAAGTAGTTTTAGATTGATCCCCTGCTGAAACAGGTATCTGAGAGAAGCCAGAATAACCATCTAGAAAGCAAAAATGTGTGTGTTTGGATAGCCATTCTAGCATTTGATCAATAAAAGGTAAAGGGTAATGATCTTTATTAGTGGATTTATTTAACTTACGGAAATCAATTACCATCCTATAACCTGTAATAATTCTTTGTGGATCAATTCATCTTTATCATTAGGAACAACGGTAATACCTCCCTTTTTGGGGACACAATGGGCAGGGCTTACCCATTCACTATCAGCAACGTGATAAATAATACATGCCTCAAGGAGCTTTAGTATCTCCTTTCTTACCACTTCCTTCATTTTGGGATTTAATCGTCTTTGAGGATCTCTAACTGGTTTGGCATCTTTCTCCACTGAGATTTTGTGTTGACATAATGTGGGACTAATGCCCTTAAGATCATCCAGAGTATATCCAATAGCAGCTCGGTGCTTCTTCAGAGTTTTCAATAATCTTTCTTCTTCTTTCTCTGAAAGGTTAGCACTAATAATAACAGGATATATTTCTTTTTCATCAAGATAAGCATACTTAAGATTATCAGGTAATGGTTTGAGTTCAAACACGGGATCACCCTTGGGTGGAGGGGGATCCCCAAGAATTTCAACGGGAAGATTATGTTTCAGCATAGGTTCTTGTTTAAGGAACACTTCATCTATTTCTTCCCTTTCCTTTATAAACATATCATTTTCATGGTCTAGCAAATATTGTTCTAACAGATTAGTTGGAGGAACAACAATGGAAGCAAGACCAATAATTTCATCCTTACTAGATGGTTCCTCTTCACGGTGTTGTCTACGAAATTTAGAAAAGTTGAATTCATGAGACATATCACCTAAACCAATAGTAACTACATCCTTTTCGCAATCTATCCTAGCATTAACGGTGTTCAAGAAGGGTCTACCAAATATAATGGGACAAAAGCTATCTTGTGGGGAGCCAAGAACAAGAAAATCAGCAGGATATTTAGTTTTCCCACACAAGACTTCAACATCTCTAACGATTCCCATTGGTGAAATAGTATCTCTATTGGCAAGTTTAATTGTGACATCAATATCTTCGAACTCAGCAGGTGCAATATCATGCTTAATTTCGTTGTATAAGCCAATAGGTATTGCACTAGCACTAGCACCCATATCACATAAGCCATGATAACAATGATCTCCTATTTTAACAGAAATAACAGGCATGCCTACCACAGGTCTATGTTTATCTTTAGCACAAGGTTTGGCAATTCTAGCAGTTTCATCACAGAAATAAATAACATGCCCATCAATATTATCAGACAGGAGATCTTTAACAATAGCAACATTAGGTTCAATTTTGATTTGCTCAGGAGGTATATAAGTTCTAAAATTTCTCTTATGAACAACAGTCGAAGCTTTAGCATGATCTTTTATCCTAACAGGAAAAGGAAGTTTTTCGACATAAGCAGTAGGAATAATAGGATCACTATACGTAATAGTCTTCTCTTCGACTGTAATAGGAGCAACTACTTTCACTTTGACGGGAGGATTATATTTAAACCACTTCTCTTTAGGGAGATCAACGTGAGTAGGAAAAGTTTCACAAAAAGTAGCTACTATCACAGAGTCAAGTCCATACTTAGAGCTAAATCCACGGAAAGCATCCGTATCCATAAAAGATTTAACACAATCAAACTTAGGTGTCATACCTGACTCCTTACCATCGTCGGAACCCCAATCTTCAGAGTTGCGTTTAATTCTTTCCAATAAGTCCCATTTGAAATCAATAGTCTTCAGCATATAGGAACTAGTACAGGAAGTATCAAGCAGGTTGCGATTATCAAGAGAAAGCTGAGCATAAAAATTCTAAATAATCATTTCCCGAGAGAGCTCATGATTGGGGCATGAATACAACATTGACTTAAGCCTCCCCCAAGCTTGAGCGATGCTTTCTCCTTCGCGAGGCCAGAAATTATATATGTAATTACGATCACGATGAGCAAGATGCATAGGATATAACTTCTGGTGAAATTCCAACTTCAGTCGCTTATAATTCCAATATCTCATATCATCACATAGCCTATACCATGTTATTGCATCTCCCTTCAAAGATAAAGGGAAGACCTTCCTTTTAACAACATCATCAGGAATACCTGCAAGCTTAAATAATCCACAAACTTCATCCACAAAGATGAGGTGTAAGTCGGGATGCAATGTTCCGTCTCCTGCAAAAGGATTAGCTAGCAGTTTTTCTATCATACGCGAAGGAATCTCAAAGTGAATATTTTCATAAGGTTCAGTAGGTTGAGGAGCATCTCTTTGCTCTTCTAGTTGGGGTGAAGATACCCAAACAAGCCCCTCAAAGGATTAGTTTCCATAGTAACAAGTAACAACAAAAATTCAGCACACTATATAAATGTTTCCTTACCAAGTTCCACTCACCAAGAGCGCTACGCTCCCCGGCAACGGCGCCAGAAAAGAGTCTTGATGACCCACAAGTATAGGTGATCTATCATAGTACTTTCAATAAGTAAGAGTGTCGAACCCAACGAGGAGCAGAAGGAAATGATAAGCGGTTTTTAGTAAGGTTTTCTCTGCAAGCACCGAAATAGTAGGTGATAGATAGTTTTGTGATAAGATAAATAGTAACGAGCAAAAAGTAAATAAAGTAAATGAAGTGCAGCAAGGTGGCCCAATCCTTTATGTAGAAAAGGATAAGCCTAGAAAAATTCTAATAATGAAGAAGGAGCTCCCGAGGACACATTGGGAATTATCGTCAAGCTAGTTTGCATCACGTTCATAAGATTCGCGTTTGGTACTTTGATAATTTGATATGTGGGTGGACCGGCACTTGGGTACTTCCCTAACATGGACAAGCATCCCACTTATTATTAACCCCTATTGCAAGCATCCACAACTACAAAAAGGAGTATTAAGGTAAACCTAACCACAACATTAAACATACGGGTCCATATCAACCCCTAACGAAGCAACGCATAAACTAGGGTTTAAGCTTCTGTCACTCTAGCAACCCATCATCTACTTATTACTTCCCTATGCCTTCCTCTAGGCCCAAATAATGGTGAAGTGTCATGTAGTCGACGTTCACATAACACCACTAGAGGAGAGACAACATACATCTCATCAAAATATCGAACGAATACCAAATTCACATGACTATTAATAGCAAGACTTCACCCATGTCCTCAGGAACAAACGTAGCTACTCACAAAGCGTATTCATGTTCATAATCAGAGGAGTAATAATATGCATAAAGGATCTGAACATATGATCTTCCACCAAGTAAACCAATTAGCATCAACTACAAGGAGTAATCAACACTACTAGCAACCCACAGGTACCAATTTGTGGTTTTGATACAAGATTGGATACAAGAGATGAACTAGGGTTTTGAGATGAGATGGTGGTGGTGAAGATGTTGATGGAGATTGACCCCCTCCTGATGAGACGATCGTTGGTGATGACGTTGGTGATGATTTCCCCCTCCCGGAGGGAAGTGTCCCCGGCAGAAGAGCTCTGCCAGAGCCCTAGATTGATTCCGCCAAGGTTCCGCCTCGTGGCGGCGAAGTTTCGTCTCTTAAGCTTGCCCACGATTTTTTCCAGGTGAAAACCCTTCATATAGCAGAAGATGGACATCGGAGGCCCACCAGGGAGCCCAGGAGATAGGGGGGCGCCCTACAGGGGGGCGCGCCCTCCTGTCTCCTGGACAGGGTGTGGGGCCCCTGGCCTATTTCTTTTGCCCAAAAATTCTTATTAAATCTGAAAAGTTGTTTCGTGGAGTCTCAGGTCTTTGGATTTGTGCAGAATAGGTTTCCAACGTTTGCTCCTTTTGTAGCTAGAATTCCAGCTGCCGGCATTCCCCCTCTTCATGGTAAACCTTGTAAAATAAGGGAGAATAGCCATAAGTATTGAGATATAATGTGTAATAACAGCCCATAATGCAATAAATATTGACATAAAAGCATGATGCAAAATGGACGTATCAGCGGTCAGCAAGAATCTGAACAACGGGTCTAATAACCCACACATATAGGGGATAAATTGTAGCCTCTTTCGATAAGTAAGAGTCTCGAACCCAACAAGGAGCTAAAGGCAGAACAAATATTCCCTCAAGTTCTATTGACAACCGATACAACTCTACGCACGCTTGATGTTCTTTACCTAAAACAAGTATGGAACTATTTTGCAAGAGTAAAACTAGGAGTACTTTGCGAGAAAAAACTAAGAATAAATTGCAAGGTAATAAAAGTAGATAGCTTTTGTCAACAAGAAAGTCATTTGTCCCTAGGCAATCGATAACAAGTACCGGTAATCATTCTTGTAATTTTATATGAGGGAGAGGCATGAGCTAACTGTAAGTGCATCTAGTGCCACCCCTAGTTGGTTTTGGAGTATTGACGAAAAACTTGGTTGAGGGACTAATGTGTTTGTGAGAATTGCAGGATAACGCAGGTAGTAGTCCCATATTGGTTCGGTTTACCTACCAAAGATGACCCCTAAAAATGTGTGAAGACATTGAAGACAATGGTGGTCTGTGAAGATATTCTCATTGAAGACTATGACATGGGAAGACATCGCATGAAGACTATTGTTACGTCTTGAGCTTGTGTTGGTTTTCCTTGAAGAGGAAAGGGTGATGCAGCAATAGTAGCGTAAGTATTTCCCTCAGTTTTTGAGAACCAAGGTATCAATCCAGTAGGAGGCTCCTTAAAAGTCCCACGCACCTACACAAACAAGCAAAGAACTCGCAACCAACGCAATAAAGGGGTTGTCAATCCCTTCACGGCCACTTGCGAAAGTGAGATCTGATAGAGGTAGTATGATAAGATAAATATATTTTTGGTATTTTATAATATAGATGCAAAAAGTAAAGAAGCAAATAAAAGTAGATTGGAAGCAAATATGATAAGAGATAGACCCGGGGGCCATAGGTTTCACTAGTGGCTTCTCTCAAGATAGCATAAGTATTACGGTGGGTGAACAAATTACTGTCGAGCAATTGATAGAAAAGCGAATAATTATGAGATTATCTAGGCATGATCATCCATATAGGCATCACGTCCGCAACAAGTAGACCGACTCCTACCTGCATCTACTACTATTACTCCACACATCGACCGACTCCTACGTGCATCTAGAGTATTAAGTTCATAAGAACAGAGTAACGCCTTAAGCAAGATGACATGATGTAGAGGGATAAACTCAAGCAATATGATATAAACCCCATCTTTTTATCCTCGATGGCAACAATACAATACGTGCCTTGCTGCCCCTGCTGTCACTGGGAAAGGACACCACAAGATTGAACCCAAAGCTAAGCAGTTCTCCCATGGCAAGAAAGATCAATCTAGTAGGCCAAACCAAACCGATGATTCAAAGAGACTTGCAAAGATAACTCAATCATACATAAAAGAATTCAGAGAAGATTCAAATATTATTCATAGATAAACTTGATCATAAACCCACAATTCATCAGATCTGGACAAACACACCACAAAAAGAGTTTACATCGAATAGATCTCCACAAGAGAGGGGAGGACATTGTATTGAGATCCAAAAAGAGAGAAGAAGCCATCTAGCTAATAACTATGGACCCGAAGGTCTGTGGTAAACTACTCACAACTCATCAGAGGGGCAAGGATGTTGATGTAGAAGCCCTCCATGGTCGATTCCCCCTCCGGCACAGTGCCGGCGAAGGCTCCAAGATAAGATCTCGCGGATACAGAAGGTTACGGCGGTGGAAATTGTGTTTCGTTGGCTCCCTAGATGTTTTCGGGGTACGTAGGCTTATATAGGAGGAGGAAGTACGTCGATGGTCGCCCGAGGGGCCCACGAGACAGGGGGCGCACCCTATGGGGGGGGCTCCTATCTCGTGGAGGCCTTGGCTGCTTCTTGACTTGCACTCCAAGTCCTCTGGATCACGTTCGTTCCAAAAATCACGCTCCCGAAGGTTTCATTCCGTTTGGACTCCGTTTGATATTCCTTTTGTTCGAAATACTGAAATAGGCAAAAAAACAGCAATACAGGCTGGGCCTCCAGTTAGTAGGTTAGTCCCAAAAATGATATAAATGTGTAAAGTAAAGCCCATAAACATCCAAAAGGGGTAATTTAATAGCATGGAACAATCAAAAATTATAGATACGTTGGAGACGTATCAAGCATCCCGAAGCTTAATTCCTGCTCATCCTCGAGTAGGTAAATGATAAAAAATAAATTTTTGATGTGGAATGCTACCTAGCATAATTATCAATGTAATTTTCTTTATTGTGGCATGAATGTTCAGATCCAAATGATTTAAAATAAAAGTTCATATTGATAAAAGAAATAGTAACACTTCAAGCATACTAATCAAAGTAATCATGTCTTCTCAAAATAACATGGCAAGAGATAGTTCATCCCTACAAAATCATATAGTTAGGCTATGCTTCATTTTCATCACACAAAGATGTTCCCAACTTCTATACCCCCGATGACAAGCCAAGCAATTGTTTCATACTTAAATAATCTCAAACTTTTTCAACCTTCACGCAATACATGAGCGTGAGCCATGGATATAGCACTATGGGTGGAAAAGAATATGATGATGGGGATTGTGTGGAGAAGACAAAAAAGGAAAAAGTCTCACATTGACAAGGATAATCAACGGGCTATGGATATGCCCATCAATTGATGTCAACATCAGGAGTAGGGATTGCCATGCAACGGATGCACTAGAGCTATAAATGAACGCTCAACAAAAGAAAACTAGTGGGTGTGCATCCAACTTGCTTGCTCACGAAGACCTAGGGCATTTGAGAAAGCCCATTGTAGGAATATACAAGCCAAGTTCTATAATGAAAAATTCCCACTAGTATGAAAAAGATAACTTATGAGACTCACTATATGAAAAATATGGTGCTACTTTGAAGCACAATATGTGAGACTCACTACATGAAGAACAAGGTGCTACTCTGAAGCACAAGTGTGGAAAAAGAGAGAGTAACATTGCCCTTTTATATTTTTTTATTTTTTTTGGGCCTTTATTTTTTTCTTTTGGCCTTTATTTTTTTTTCTTTTTTTTCTTTTTGGGCAATCCTCTAATAATGATGATCATCACACTTCTATTGATTACAACATATGAATTACAACTCGAAACTAGAACAAGATATGACTCTATATGAATGCCTCCGGCGGTGTACCGGGATGGTGCAATGAATCAAGAGTGACATGTATGAAAAATAATGCATGGTGGCTTTGCCACAAATACGATGTCAACTACATGATCATGCAACGGCAATATGACAAAAGTAAAGTATGTCATGATGATGATAAACGGAACGGTGGAAAGTTGCATGGCAATATATCTCGGAATGGCTATGGAAATGCCATAATAGGTAGGTATGGTGGCTGTTTTGAGGAAGATATAAGGAAGTTTATGTGTGATAGAGCGTATCATATCACGGGGTTTGGATGCACTAGCGAAGTTTGCACCAACTCTCAAGGTGAGAAAGGGCAATGCACGGTACCGAAGAGGCTAGCAATGGTGGAAAGGTAAAAGTGCGTATAATCCATGGACTCAACATTAGTCAAAAGAACTCATATACTTGTTGCAAAAATTTAGAAGTCATCAAAAATCAAGCACTACACGCATGCTCCTAGGGGGATAGATTGGTAGGAAAAGACCATCGCTCATCCCCGACCACCACTCATAAGGATGCACAAGCCAGGTACACTTCATGTTTCAAATTTGTTACACAACTTTAACCATACGTGCATGCTACGGGACTTGCTAACTTCAACACAAGCATTCTTTGAATTCATAATCACCCAACTAGCATGACTTTAATATCACTACCTCCATATCTCAAAACAATTATCAAGTATCAAATTGATCATAGCATCCAATTCACTTCCTATGATAGTTTTTATTATACCCAACTTGGATGCCTACCATTCTAGGACCAATTTATAACCATAGCAAATACCATGCTGTTCTAAAAGACTCTAAAAAGATATAGGTGAAGCATGAGAGACTAGAAATTTCTACAAAAAATAAGTCACCACCGTGCACTAAAAGATATAAGTGAAGTACTAGAGCAAAAACTATCAAGCTCAAAAGATATAAGTGAAGCACATAGAGTATTCTAGCAAATTCTAATCAAATAGGCTTCTCCCAAAACGTGTGTGCAGCAAGGATGATTGTGGTAAACTAAAAAGCAAAGACTAATATAATACACGACGCTCCAAGCAAAACACATATCATGTGGCGAATAAAAATATAGCTCCAAGTAAAGTTACCAATGAACGAAGACGAAAGAGGGGATGCCTTCCCGGGGCATCCCCAAGCTTAGGATTTTGGCTATCCTTGAATATCTTGGTGTGCCATGGGCATCCCCAAGCTTAGGATCTTGCCACTCCTTATTCCATAGTCCATAAAATCTTTACCCAAAACTTGAAAACTTCACAACACAAAACTCAACAGGAAATCTTATAAGCTCCGTTAGTGAAAGAAAACAAAACCACCACATAAGGTACTCTAATGAACTCATTCTTTATTTATTTTGGTGTTAAACCTACCGTAATCCAACTTCTCTATGGTTTATAAACTATTTTACTAGCCATAGATGCATCGAAATAAGCAAACAACACATGGAAAACAGAATCTGTCAAAAACAGAATAGTCTGTAGCAATCTGTAACTAACGCAAACTTCTGGAACTCTAAAAATCCTACCAAAATAGGAAGTTCTACAACATTTGTTTATTGATCATCAGAAAAAATAATCAACACAAAATCACGTTTATGTGATTTAACAAAACTAAATTCGTGTGCGCAAAGTTTTTGCTTTTCAGCAGAATCAAATCAACTATCATCATAGGTTATCCTATAGGTTCTAATTGGCACAAACACTAATTAAAAGATAAAAACACATCTAAACAGAGGGTGGATGCAAGATTTATTACTAAACAGGAACAAAAACAAAAAACATAAAGAAAATTGGGTTGCCTCCCAACTAGCGCTATCGTTTAACGCCCTAGCTAGGCATAAAAGCGAAGATAGATCTAAGTAGTGCCATCTTTGGCACTAAATTCATAAGTAGCCTGCATGATAGATTCATAAGGTAATTTGACTTTCTTTCTTGGAAAGTGCTCCATGCCTTTCTTTAATGGAAATTGGAATCTAATATTCCCTTCCTTCATATCAATAATCGCACCAATCGTTCTAAGGAAAGGTCTACCAAGAATAATAGTGCAAGAAAGATTGCAATCTATATCAAGAACGATAAAATCTACGGGCACCAAATTTTTATTTGCAACAATGAGAACATCATTGATTCTTCCCATTGGCTTTTTAATGGTGGAATCCGCAAGGTGCAAATTTAAATAGCAATCATCAAGATCATGGAAACCTAGAATATCACATAAAGTTTTTGGAATCGTGGAAATATTAGCACCCAAATCACACAAAGCAAAACACTCATGATCTTTAATTCTAATCTTTATAGTGGGTTCCCACTCATCATTAAGTTTTCTAGGTATAGAAACTTCCAAATTAAGTTTTTCATCATAAGATTGCATCAAGGCATCAACAATATGTTTGGTAAAAGCTTTATTTTGACTATAAGCATGAGGAGAATTAAGAACGGATTGCAACAAGGAAATACAACCTTCTAAAGAACAATTATCATAATCAAATTCCTTGAAATCCGAGATAGTGGGTTCAATACTATTTAAAGTCATGACCTCTCTAATCCCACTTTTACCAAATTTAGCATTAAGATCTAAAAACTCCGAATTCTTCGAACGCCTTCTAACTAAAGTTGACTCATCTCCTGTCCCATTATTATCAAGATTCATATTGCAAAAGAAAGATCTAATAGGAGACACATCAATAGCTTTAAGATCTTCATCATTATTTTCATGGAAACTAGAAGAACACGCTTTTATAAAGCAATCTTTCTTTGCACGCAATCTAGCAGTTCTTTCCTTGCACTCATCAATGAAAAATCTCATGCCTTTGAGAGACTCATTGATATCATGCTTAGGAGGAGAAGATCTAAGTTTAAGAGAATCAACATCAAGCGAAAGTCTATCAACGTTCCTAGCCAAATCATCAACTTTGAGCAATTTTTCTTCAAGCAAAGCATTAAAATTCTTTTGAGAAATCATAAATTCTTTCACACTATTCTCAAAATCAGAGGGCATCTTATTAAAATTACCATAAGAATTATTGTAGGAATTTCCATAATTATTAGAGGAATTACTAGGGAATGATCTAGCATTAAAGTTTCCTCTATAAGCATTGTTTCCAAAACTATTCCTACCAACAAAATTCACATCCATAGATTCATTATTATTCTCAATCGAAGTAGACAAAGGCATATCATTAGGATCAAGAGGAATATTTTTAGTAGCAAACAATTTCATAAGTTCATCCATCTTTCCACTCAAAATATTGATTCTATAGCATGCACTTTTTTACTAGAAGATCTTTCGGTGTGCCATTGAGAATAATTAGCCATAATACTATCAAGAAGTTTTGTAGCATCTCCTAACGTGATTTCCATAAATGTGCCTCCCGCGGCCGAATCTAAAAGGTTTCTAGAAGCAAAGTTCAAACCGTCATAACAATTTTGTGTGATCATCCATAAATTCAAACCATGAGTAGGGCAATTGCGAAGCATCAATTTCATTCTTTCCCAAGATTGGGCAACATGCTCATGATCAAGTTGTTTAAAATTCATAATATCATTCCTAAGAGTGATGATCTTAGCAGGAGGAAGATACTTAGAGATAAAAGCATCTTTGCAGTTGTTCCAAGAATCAATACTATTTTTAGGCAAAGACGAAAACCAAACTTTAGCATGATCTCTAAGTGAAAACGGAAATAACTTTAATTTGACAATATTGTTATCCATATCTTTCTACTTTTGCATATCACACAAATCAACAAAGTTGTTTAGATGAGTAGCGACATCTTCACTAGGAAGGCCGGTGAATTGATCTTTCATAACAAGATTTAGCAAAGTAGTATTGATTTCACAAAACTCAACATCATTAAGAGGAGCAATCGGAGTACTAAGGAAATCATTATTATTGGTATTCTAGAAATCACACAATTTGGTATTATCTTGCGCCATGGCAACAAGTAATCCAACACACATGCAAACAGAAAAAGGCAAGTGAAAGAGAGGAGGAGATTCGGAAAGAGAGGGTGAATAAAACGGCAAGGGTGAAGTGGGGGAGAGGAAAACGAGAGGCAAATGGCAAATAATGTAAATGCGAGGGAGATGGGTTTGTGATGGGTACTTGGTATGTCTTGACTTGAGCGAAGACCTCGCCGGCAACGGCGCCAGAAATCCTTCTTGCTACGTCTTGAGCTTGCGTTGGTTTTCCTCGAAGAGGAGAGGGTGATGCAGCAAGTGTAGAGTAAGTATTTCCCTCAGTTTTGAGAACCAAGGTATCAATCCAGTAGGAGGCTCCTCAAAAGTCCCACGCACCTACACAAACAAACTGAGAACTCGCAGCCAACGCAATAAAGGGGTTGTCAATCCCTTCACGGCCACTTGCGGAAGTGAGATCTAATAAAGATAGTATGATAAGATAAATATATTTTTGGTATTTAATAATATAGATGCAAAAAGTAAAGATGCAAATAAAAGTAGATTGAAAGCAAATATGATAAGAGATAGACCCGGGGGCCATAGGTTTCACTAGTGGCTTATCTCAAGATAGCATAAGTATTACGGTGGGTGAACGAATTACTGTCGAGCAATTGATAGAAAAGCGCATAGTTATGAGATTATCTAGGCATGATCATGTATATAGGCATCACGTCCATAACAAGTAGACTGACTCCTGCCTGCATCTACTACTATTACTCCACACATCAATTTCTATCTAGCATGCATCTAGAGTATTAAGTTCATAAGAATAGAGTAACGCATTAAGCAAGATGACATGATGTAGAGGGATAAACTCATGCAATATGATATAAACCCCATCTTGTTATTCTCGATGGCAACAATACAATACGTGCCTTGCAACCCTTTCTGTCACTGGGTAAGGACACCGCAAGATTGAACCCAAAGCTAAGCACTTCTCCCATGGCAAGAAAGACCAATCTAGTAGGCCAAACCAAACTGATAATTCGAAGAGACTTGCAAAGATAACTCAATCATACATAAAAGAATTCAGAGAAGATTCAAATATTATTCATATATAAAGTTGATCATAAACCCACAATTCATCGGATCTCGACAAACACACCGCAAAAAGAGTTTACATCAAACAGATCTCCACAAGAGAGGGGGAGTACATTGTATTGAGATCCAAAAAGAGAGAAGAAGCCATCTAGCTAATAACTATGGACCCGTAGGTCTATGGTAAACTACTTACAACTCATCGGAGGGGCAAGGATGTTGATGTAGAGGCCCTCCATGGTCGATTCCCCCTCCGGCAAAGTGCCGGTGAAGGCTCCAAGATGAGAACTCGCGGATACAGAAGGTTACGGTGGTGGAAATTGTGTTTCGTCCTGCTCCTGGATGTTTTCGGGGTATGTAGGTATATATAGGAGGAAGAAGTACGTCAGTGGCCGCCCGAGGGGCCCACGAGACAGGGGGCGCACCCTGCAGGGGGGGCGCGGCCACCTATCTCGTGGGGGCCTCGGCTGCTTCTTGACTTGCACTCCAAGCTCTCCGGATCACGTTCGTTCCAAAAATCATGCTCCCGAAGGTTTCATTCCGTTTGGACTCCGTTTGATATTCCTTTTCTTCGAAATACTGAAATAGGCAAAAAAACAGCAATACGGGCTGGGCCTACGGTTAGTAGGTTAGTCCCAAAAATGATATAAATGTGTAAAATAAAGCCCATAAACATCCAAAAGGGGTAATATAATAGCATGGAACAATAGAAAATTATAGATACGTTGGAGACGTATCAGGGCCCTAGTGACAAGCATTAAGCATAGCAAAGTCATGGCAACATCAATCTCAAAACATAGTGGATACTAGGGATCAAACCTAACAAAACTAACTTGATTACATGGTAAATCTCATCCAACCCATCACCGTCCAGCAAGCCTACGTTGGAATTACTCACGCACGGCGGTGAGTATCATGAAATTGGTGATGGAGGATGATTGATGATGATGACGGCGACGAATCTCCCTCTCCGGAGCCCCGAACGGACTCCAGATCAGGCCTCCCGAGAGAGATTAGGGCTTGGCGGCAGCTCCGTATCGTAAAAGCAATGAAAATTTCTCTCTGATTTTTTCTCCGCGAAAGCAAATATATGGAGTTGGAGTTGAGGTCGGTGGACATCCATGGGGCCCAGGAGGTAGGGGCGCGCCCAGGGGGAGGGGGCGCCCCCCACCCTCGTGGACAGGGTGTGGGGCCCCTGACGTTATTTCTTTCACCAGTATTTTTTATTTATTCTGAAAAGTTGCTCCGTGGATTTTCAGGTCATTCCGAGAAGTTTTATTTCTGCACAAAAATAACACCATGGCAGTTCTACTGAAAACAGCATCAGTCCGGGTTAGTTCCATTCAAATCATGCAAGTTAGAGTCCAAAACAAGGGCAAAAGTGTTTGGAAAAGTAGATATGATGGAGACGTATCACCGATCACCACACAGAACGACGCATTCGCTCGGGAGGGCAGGAACGCAGCCAACGCCGCCTGTGGTGTTATCCTGGGCCGCGGCAGAGGCTCCTTCCATGGCCTGATGCAGACCCCTCGACGCAACTGCACCAGAGCCGGTGGCGGTCGCTACACATCCGGTGAAGCAGCTGCTCTAGCACGTGTCTCATCCCTGCATGGAAGCGAACAATCCTGAGTAAGAACTTTGTCTACCTTTGCTGAACTATAGCTGCCCCGCTCCCACATCCTGGATGCCGGCGTAGGGAATCCCACACCATTCTAGAACCCCTGCAGAAGCTCCACATCCGTCTCTTCCGCCTAGGCCGCACTATCAACCAGGATCCCTCCGAGAGATTGGCACAGCCTCCAACAACATCACCGGTGAGTACAGTATCCACCATCTCATTAGCCAAATGACCCGCTTCCGAGACCTCGCCCGCCTCCTCGTCGATGTCAGTTAATGGCTCAAATCCTGATCCAGATCTCATCGAGGAGAGAGATGTCGAGGGTGGCCGTGACATTGGTGATAGGGCACCCGACGCCAGTGTAAGACGTTGCCGATCCGGATAGACACAGATGCCGACGCAGATGATGCAGTCGAGAAGTACCATGCATCTCACTCCCTCTTTGGATCCTCCCGCCAGACCTTATATGTCGCTCCTCCATGATCTTGATATCGCCATTTCGTAGGAAGCATAGGCTAGGTCGATCAAGATAGAGAGATCCATCGTTTCACTCCAGCGAGCCATCCAGTCCGACGGTGGAGGAAGACAATGCCCAGCATAGTGGAGGCACCGGATCTGGTGGCCTCAGCATCGCCCGGTTTCCTAAACAAGCCTTATTCATCACACATCATGAGTTTTGCTTAGAGCATCTTATATTATATGAGTCTTTGCTTGTTTTGCTTTTTAGTTTGTCAAAATCATCCTTGCTGGACACACCTATTTGAGAGAGACATAATGATGCTATGATTTGTTAAGATTGATCTATGTGCTTCACTTAAATTTTTTGAGCTATGGAATTGCTCTAGTACTTCACTTATATCTTTTTTAGCACGGTGGTGGTTTAACTTTTGAATAAATACTCTCATGCTTCACTTAGATCATTTTGAGTGTTAGTAAAATTTTGAAGAAATACTCTCATGCTTCACTTAGATCATTTTGAGAGTTAGTAAAATTTTGAAGAAATCCTCTCATGCTTCACTTATATTATTTTGAGAGATGAAAAATTTAAAGAAATATTTATGCTCTTGTTCTTCACTCAAAATTTGTTTAAGAGCTTGTTATTGGCAATGGTAAATTGCTTAAGATACGAGCCTAGTCTCAAAGTGATAGATATTCAAGAGGGAAATAATAAAAACTTTCATGAAGATCATTGGGTATTAAAACTTGATTCCTTGCAATAGTTTTGCGATATGGAGATAGTTATATGTGAGTCATCTTGGTGAGTAATTATGCTTTAGGAAGAATATGGGTGTTAAGGTTTGTGATTCCCTATACAAGCACGAAAGTCAATAGTTATGCAACGAAGTTACATCCTACTTGTGGTGCATTATTCAGTGTTAGTTATGTTCAACACTCATTTATGATCGTTTTCGTTTTTTGGTTGGTTGCTTCTCAATCTATTTGCTAGCCTTTCCTTGTACTAAGCCGGAACACTTCTTGTGCATCGAAATCCTAAACCAAGTTGTGCCAAATGAGTCCACCATACCTACCTATATGCGGTACTTCAATGCCGTTCCAAGTAAATTTGTATGTGATGAATATGATAGGTAGCATTCCACATCAAAAGTTCTGTTTTTATCATTTGCCTACTCGAGGACGAGCAAGAATTAAGCTTGGGGATACTTGACACGTCTCCAACGTATCTATAATTTTTTTATTGTTCCATGCTATTAAAGTATCAATCTTGGATGTTTTATATACATTTACTAGCATTTTTATATATCATTTTTGGGACTAACCTATTAATCTAGTGTCAAGTGCCAGTTGTTGTTTTTTGCTTGTTTTTTTACTTCGTAGAATATCAATACCAAATGAAGTCTAATTGCCACAAAACTTTTTGGAGATTTTTTGTGGTGATAAGAGACCTTGGAAGCTTCTGGAGTACACGAGAGGAGGCCTGTGGGCCCACTAGACACCAGGACGTGCCAGGGGCCTCTAGCACACCCTGATGGGTAGTGGGGCCCACATGCACCGCCTTGCCCTACGTCCGCCTAAATACTCAAAATCCCCCAAACCCTAGGGGAGACATCGAAATACTTTTTCCGCCGCTGCAAGTTCCAAAACCATGAGATCCAATCTAGAGGTCTTTTTCGGCACTCTGCCTGAGGGGGCAACAATCACGGAGGGATTCTTCATCATCCTTGCCACCCCTCTGATGATGCGCAAGTAGTTTACCACATACCTACGGGTCCGTAGTTAGTAGCTAGATGGCTCTTCTCTCTTTTTGATCTTCAATACAATGTTCTCCTTGATGTTCTTGGAGATCTATTTTATGTTACTCTTTTTTTGCGGTGTGTTTGTTGGGATCCGATGAATTTTGAGTTTACGATCGTATCTATCCATGAATATGATGTGAGTCTTCTATGAACTCTTTTATGCATCATTGTTATAGCTTCATTTTTCTTCTATGATTTATTGGTTTGGTTTGGCCAACTCGATTGATTTATCTTGCCATCTGAAGAGGTGCTTTGTGATGGGTTCGATCTTGCGGTGGTCAATCTCAGTGACAGAAAGAGACATGACACGCGTGTATCGTTGCTATTAAGGGTAACAAGATGGGGTTCATTCATACATGAGTTTATCTTATCTACATCATGTCATCTTGCCTAATGCATTACCCCATTTTTCCATGAACTTAATACGCTAGATGCATGTTGGATAGTGGTCGATGTGTAGAGTAGTAGTAGTAGATGCAGAATCGTTTCGGTCTACTAATCTTGGACGTGATACCTATATACATGATCATTTCCTCGGATATCATCATAATTATTTGCTTTTTTATCAATTGCCCAATAGTAATTTGTTTACCCACCGTATGCTATTTTCTTAAGAGAAGCCTCTAGTGAAAACTACGGCCCCCGGGTCTATTTCCTATCATATATTAAAACCAAAAATACCTTGCTGCAATTTTCTTTTATTTATTTTATTCTGTGTTTAAGTTAGATCTATTTATCATATCTCATACAATTTAATCAATCTCAATACCATTGAAGGATTGACAACCCCTTTACGCGTTGGGTTGCAAGTTTTTGTTGTTTGTGTGCAGGTGTTGTTCACATAGTGTTGCTTGGGTCTCCTACTGGATTGATAACCTTGGTTTCATAACTGAGGGAGATACTTACCTCTGTCGTGCTGCATCATCCCTTCCTCTTCGGAGAAATACCAACGCATATTACAAGCATCATTGGGCCAGGCGCACAAGTCCCTCAAGGCCCATGTGGCTTGGGAGATGTGGAAAGTACATGTGTGTATGGAAAAAGTAGGGAATTTGACTAGGAGTCCAACTACTGCCCCTTGGTGTGCCCCTAGGGCTTGGAGGGGTGGCCACCACGCCCCTCCACCTATATATATAGAGGGGAGGGGGCGCCCCATGAGGATACACAAGCCCTTGCCCCCCCTCTCTCTCCCGTTACTTTGTAACTCCTCTATTTTTGTTGTTTCGGTACCCCTCGATGTAGCCCTGCCGGAATCACTCCACCACCATCACCGTCACGCTATTGTGCTGCCAGCGATCCCATATACTTGTCCCCCTCGCTTGTTGTATCAAGGAGGAGGAGACATCATCGAGCCATACGTGTGCCGAACGCGGAGGTGTTGTCCGTTCGGTACTTCATCGGTTTGGATCACGATTGGATCGTGACGAGTATGACTACATCAACCGCGTGATATATGCTTCCTCTTAACGGTCTATGAGGGTACATAGACACACTCTCCCCTCTCGTTGCTATGCTTCTCCTAGATAGATCTTGGGTGTTCGTAGGATTTTTTTTCTTTGATTTTCATCCTTCGTTCCCCATCAGTGGCATCATGATCTAGGTCTATGCGTAGATGTATATGCACGAGTAGAACACAAAGAGTTTTGGGTGTTGATGCTCATATTGCTTACCTATCTTGTCTTATTTGGATTCAGCGGTATTGTGGGATGAAGCAGCTCAAACCAACTTTAAATGTCCTCGCACATGAGACTGGTTCCACCGATTGACAAGCAACTCGTTTTGCATAAGGTGGATAACGAGTGTCTGTCTCTCCTACTTTCGTTGAATCTAATTTGACGAAAGTTGTCCTTGTCGTAGGTTAAAAAGGAAACTTGATTATCATTGTTGTGGCTTTGCGTAGGTAAGAACGGTTCTTGCTAGTTGCCCATAGCAGCCACGTAAAATTTGCAACAACAAAGTAGAGGGGCTTCTAACTTGTTTTTGCAGGGCATGTTGTGATGTGGTATGCCCAAGAACGTATGTGATATATGCTAACGTATGGGATGATCATGTTTTGCAATAGGTTCACTACTTGCATGTCGATGAGTTCGGCAATCGGCAGGAGCCATAGGGTTGTCCTTAGTTCATTAATCGCCATGTAATTTCTTTACTTAATTGCCATGCGTTAGCAATAGTTGTAGAAGCAATAGTTAGCGAGACGACCACGTGACGACACAATTATGGAGATCATGGTGTCATGCCGGTGATGATGGACATCATGGCGGTGCTTTGGAGATGGAGATCAAAGGCACGAGATGATAATGGCCATATCATGTCACATCTTGATTGCATGTGATTTTTATCTTTTTATGCATCTTATTTTGCTTAGCACGACGGTAGCATTATAAGATGATCCCTTCACTTAATTCAAGAAATTGGGTTCTCCCTAAGTATGCACCATTGCAAAAGTTCATCATTTAGAAGCACCTCGTGATGATCGGGTGTGATAGACTCTATGTTCGCATACAAGGGGTGTAAGCCAGCTTTACACATGCAGAATACTTGGGTTAAACTTGATGAGCCTAGCGTGTACAGACATGGCCTCGAAACATAGGAGGCCGAAAGGTCAAACATGAGTCATATAGTAGATATGATCAACATGGAGATGTTCACCATTTATGACAACCCCATCTCACGTGATGATCGGACATGGGTTAGTTGATTTGGATCATGTATCACTTAGACAACTTGAGGGATGTTGATTTAAATGGGAGTTCATTAGTAATTTGATTAACAATATCATGAGCATAATCTTAATTGTCTTTGAAAAATTGTGTTGTAGATCAATGGCCCGTGTTGTAGTTCCCCTAAATTTTAATGTGTTCCTAGAGAAACCTAAGTTGAAAGATGATGGAAGCAACTATGCGGACTGGGTCCATAACTTGAGGATTATCCTCACTGCTGCACATAAGACTTATGTCCTTGATGCACCTCTAGGTGCCGCACCCCCTCCAGTGTCATTTGTGGATGTTGTGAACATCTGGCAGGCATGTTCTGATGACTACTTGATAGTTCAGTGTGCCACACTTTACGTCTTAGAACCGGGGCTCCAAAGACGTTTTGAGCACCATGTAGAATATGATGTTCGAGGAGCTGAAATTGGTATTTCAAGCTCATGCCCAGTTTGAGAGGTATGACACCTCCAGCAAGTTCTTTAGCTGCAAGATGGAGGAGAATAATTATATTAGTGAGCATATACTCGGAATGTCTGGCTTTCACAACCGTTTGACTCAGTTGGGAGTTAATCTTCCAGATGACATGGTCATTGACAGAGTTCTCCAGTCACCACCACCAAGCTATAAGGGCTTTGTGATGAACTATAATATGCAAGGGGTGGAGAAAATGATTCCCGAGCTCTTCGTGATGCTTAAGGCCGTGGGGGTAGAAATCAAGAAGGAGCATCAAGTGTTGATGGTTAGAAAGACCACTAGTTTCAACAAAGGCAAGGGAAAGGAAGGAAACTTCAAGAAGAATGGCAAGATAGTTGCTGCTCCCGTGAAGAAACCCAAGGCTGGACCCAAACCTGAGACTGAGTGCTTCTACTGCAAGGGGAATGGTCACTGGAAGAAGAATTTCCCCAAGAACTTGGCAGATAAGAAGGCTGGCAACGTCAACAAAGGTATACTTAATACACATGTTATTGATGTGTGCCTTACTAGTGCTCGTAGTAGCGCCTGGGTATTTGATACTGGTTTGGTTGCTAATATTTTTAACTCGAAACAAGAGCTACGGAATAAACGAAGACTGGCTAAGGACGAGGTGATGATGCGCGTCGGAAATGGTTCCAAAGTTGATGTGATCGCCGCCGGCACGCTACCTCTACATCTACCTTCAGGATTAGTTTTAAACCTAAATAATTGTTATTTGGTGCCTGTGTTGAGCATGAACATTATATCTAGATCTTGTTTATTGTGAGACGGTTATTCATTTAAGTCAGATAATAATGGTTGTTCTATTTATATGAGTAATATCTTTTATGGTGATGCACCCCTCGTGAATTGTTTATTCTTTTTGAATCTTGATAGTGATATACATATTAATAATATTGGTGCTAGAAGATGCAAAGTTAATAATGATAGTACCACATATTTGTGGCATTGTCGCTTAGGTCATATTGGTGTAAAGCGCATGAAGAAACTCCATGTTGATGGACTTTTGGAATCTCTTGATTATGAATCATTTCAGACATGTGAACCATCACTCATGGGAAAGATGACTAAAACTCCGTTCTCCGGAACAATGGACCGATCTAGTGACTTATTGGAAATAATACATACCAATGTATGCGGTCCGATGAGTGTTGAACCACGCGCTGGATATCATTATTTTCTTACCATCACAGATGATTTCAGTAGATATGGGTATATTTACTTACTGAAACACAAGTCTAAAACATTTGAAAAGTTCAAGGAATATCAGAGTGAAGTGGAGAATCATTGTACCAAGAAAATAAAGTTTCTACGGTCTGATCGTGGAGGATAATATTTGAGTTACGAGTTTGGGATGCATTTAAGACAATGTGGAATTGTTTCATAGCACACGCAACCTGGAACACCACAGCGTAATGGTGTATCCAAACGTCATAATCATACTCTATTGGATATGGTGCGTTCTATGATGTCTCTTACCGATTTTCCACTATCGTTTTGGGGTTATGCGTTAGAGACAGCCGCATTCACTTTAAATAGGGAACCGTCTAAATCCATTGAGACGACACTGTATGAGTTGTGGTTTGGCTAGAAACCTAAGATGTCGTTTCTTAAAGTTTGGGGATGCGACGCTTATGTCAAGAGGCTTCATCCTGATAAGCTCGAACCCAAATAGGAGAAGTGTGTCTTCATAGGATACCCTAAAGAGACCATTGGGTATACCTTCTACCACAGATATGAGGGCAAGATCTTTGTTGCCAAGAATGGGTCCTTTCTAGAGAAGGAGTTTCTCTCGAAAGAAGTGAGTGGGAGGAAAGTAGAACTTGATGAGGTAATTGTACCTTCTCTCGGATTGGAAGTTAGGACATCACAGAAAGTTGTTCCCGTGATGCCTACACCAACCGAAGAGGGAGCTAAGTGATGGTGATCATGAAACTTCAGATCAAGTTACTACTGAACTTCGTAGGTTGACCAGGGTACATTCCGCACCAAAGTGGTATGGTAATATAGTCCTGGAAATCATGTAGTTAGACAATGGCAAACCTACAAGCTATGAAGAAGCTATGATGAGCCCGGATACCGACAAATGGCTTCAGGCCATGAAAATTCGAGATACGATCCATGTATGAGAACAAAGTATGGGGTTTGGTGGACTTGCCCAATGATCGGCAAGCCATTGAGAATAAATGGATCTTTAGAAAGAAGACAGATGCTGCCCGAATTAGCAAGCGATGTTAAATTATGTAATGACGAACCCAAGGAAATTTCCACCAAAATTTGAATTATCAAACTCATCCCATGTGCGTAAAGTAGAAGAATCATTTGCGATGCACACTATCATTCAAAGTGAATGGTGTCCGGCGGCACCGCGCGCAAACTTTCCCTCCACATTTCAAATTTTTTGGCCTATCGCCGAAATATCTACCCCCCCTTCCCCACCCCCTTTTCTCCCCGACCACAAGTCACATTTCCCCTGTTTCCTCCTTCCTTCCTTCCTTCCTAAGCTATAGCCGCTTCCTCGCTCTCGCCATCTCCGCATCCTACCGCCGGGGTTGCCATGGTCTTCTCCAAAGACCTCTCCAGCGGTTCGTCCTCCGACGATGACTCCTTCACCACCCGGGTATGCCTCTCTTCTCTCTCTCAGGCTATGACTTGGAATGAAGGATTTTTACCCGACAGTCGATTTGAGTCATTTCTTCCTCTTGTAGTTCCCTAGGACCATCAGTTGCAACGAATGGAGCGGGGTGGCTGAAGATCTGTCTGCTTGTTGTCACCATTAATCTCCATGCGTGAAGCTAGTTGCGTTTGAATCTGTGGACAGTGGGAGGAAGTTTCTGGCATGTGCAGAGAAGGTTAGACCCTCTTTCGTTGTTACAAATCATTTGTTAGATGTGATTCGGACACTGTCACGGTCCCAACCCATTCATACCACACCTTCAACCAAACGCATCCTAAAACGGTGTCACAGTTTGTACCTAGTATCTAAAAATGTTGCCATCTCATCAGCGGTGCCATTAGAAAATTATTTGGCACCACTTCAGCAGTTTGTGCAGCCAACTTGTCCACACATCCGAGCAGCCAAGCAGTAAAATAGTAAATCTTTATGGCACGAAGGAACTGGGCATCGGAGCAACTAGGTGCTCCGGAGTTCGGGTCCCTGATTTTTTTCCGCTGCATCGGCTCGCTAGTGCAGGGTACCGGTGCGAGATGTAGCAACAGTTGTCTTTACACCGGTTTTGGCATACATAGTGGACGACCTTAGTGCTATTAGTTCTATGTTACTAAATTTGTGCATGTACACACCTGTTAGTATCAATTTGCTGTCATCCAAACACTGTCGCTATGCTATTGCAGTTATATTTACCTTCCTCTTAGAATGTTCAATTTGTTATTTATAGTACATGAGTACGAACTTGTAGCGTTCTTGTAGTTAATTATAGCTTCTGATGTTTCAGAATTTGGTTATTGTCTCAGTACCAATTAATTCATTTGCACATTGATCTTTTTGAGAAGATATGTCATAGTTTAACCTGTTTCTTCAGTTTTTCAAAATAAGTATTTGTGATTTTCTATGTTGCTATAAACCCATTTTCCCTACAATTGTTACTGATCTAGTTTTAAATATTATAGGATGAACGGAAGTGTTCTTACTTGGAGTGGGTTGATCAAGAGTGGCCACAATCTTTGAAGATGTGCCTAGCAAAGCTCTGGAGCATGTATGAGGATGAGAACAGAGGTAGGCTTAGAGAAAGTGTTGTCAACGCTGAAGAATGTTTAAAGATGCGTGATAAAAAGTGGAAGGTGGAGAATGAGCTCAGATTTTTTAATCAGACTTTGCTAAGATGGTGTTGGCGAAGGAGGAGGCACTTTCCCAGTTGGCCAGTGCAAAATAGGTTCTTACTGAACTGAAAGCAGAGGTGGATAAGACGATCCTGGATGATCTTGATTAGGGAAATGAATATATTGTTCTAATATTTTTCTTATGAAGTTGAACTAGCTATATGTTGTACTGTGTTGTTTTCAGATAGCTATCATATCGTGATGTTAAAATACATCTATGTGCCTGATATGAAATTGGCAAACAATTGTTCAATATGAAATATGAATTTGTGTAATACTGGAATTATTAATTGTAAACTAATAAACCTGCTAAATGGGTCACGGAACTGTCACATCCCTAGCTTCAGGTTTGCTCTGAGCTAGCTAGTCATGTGTTGCATCATGTTTAAATTTTGCCTAAAATTAAAATGGGGATGTTCAAACCCTAGCATTAAATCAACTCAACTAGGGTGAATTAAAATCTTTTCAATAAACCCAAAAGGTTCCTAAGAAAAGTTCATGATTTCTGGTTAAGGTGGAAACCTCTGCCAAAAATGATGAATATATTCTTAGGTCATTTTTGGATTTTTGAATTAAATCATATTGTATTTGACTTTGGGCATTTAAATACTATAAATAATTTAAATGTTCAAATAAATGTTGGAAATTGTTAAGGGTCACTGAAATAATTCAGAAAGCACCCATAATTGTTTCCAGGATTTTATTAAATGATTTGGTATTTTAAATCAAATCAAAAACAAAATAACAGAAATAGAAAAGAAATAAAAGAGAGAGAGAGAAGGAA
>NC_041381.1:86439648-86447394 GCF_002162155.2 Triticum dicoccoides
GCCACCTCCTGCTTCCCCTGGCCACCTCCTGCTTCCTCCTCGACGCCCCGGAGACGCCACGCACCTCCCTGCCTCTCTCCCTCACTCTCCCGCGTCCTCCTCCTCTCCCCTGGACCTCTCTCTCACTCGCCCGAACGGAGCCGCCGCCACCGACGAGCTCCCTCGCGGCCACCGCCACCCCCTAGCCTCGCTGATGCGCTCAAAGGCTCCGCCTCGACCCCCTCTTTCTCCCCACCGAGCCACAAGGTCCCGGACACGCTGCAACGCCGCCACCATCGCCTTTCCATCACCGGCCGCCGAGGATCTTCACCGTCGATTCGCCGCCGTCTCCGCTTCCCCGAGCTCGTCATCTACCCCATCCGAACCACCGTGAGCTCCTGCACGTTTTGCCCCTAACCCCGTGGCTTGCCGCTCGCCGTAGCCGCCATTTCATAGCTGGCCGTAGCACGCCGCCGCCTGAGCTCGTCGCCGGCGTAGCTCCGGTGACCATTTGGTCACCCTGGCATGCCTAACTCGCTGGAGGCCGTGGGCAGCGCTGACCGTAGGGGTGGGCTGTGATGCGGTAGGCACGTGGCCGGGTAAACCGGGCGCCCGTTTGGTGTCACGGAACCCTGTTCACATCTTTTGGGGCTATGAGCGAAACTCCGGCCGGATCTCCTCATGGATGGAACCCGAATAGGCGATAAACCTGGACTAGAGACTTGAGTGTTTAGGTAGGCCGTGGCCGACACCCACGTTGGGCTTCCGCTTGAAGGTTGCCGAGTACATGTCGTGTAAACGGCGGTAAGTGGTGAGAGCGTGTGTGAAGAAGTACACCCCTGCAGGGTTAACATCATCTATTCGAATAGCCGTGTCCGCGGAAAAGGACTTCTGGGTTGCTTATATCAGTTCATAGACAAGTGAAAGTGGATACTTTAAAATGCGCAAGATAAGCGTGAGTGCTATGGATGGCGTTCTCGTAGGGAGACGGAAGCGGATCCATAGTGGTGTATTGATATGGTGAATATGTGGACTCGTGTGCGCCACCTCAAAAGAGTCGCTTGCAGTCGTAGTTTAGGATAGCCACCGAGTCAAAGCCGGCTTGCTGCAGTTAAACCCCACCATCCCCTTGTTGAAAATGATGCATATGTAGTTAGTTCTGATGTAAGTCTTGCTGGGTACATTTGTACTCACGTTTGCCTATTTTATGTTTTTGCAGAGAGACTTCAGTATCACTAGTAGTTCCACGTGGACTTCGACGTTTAGCTTGTTACCTCAGCTACGATCTTGTGCCTCAGCAGGATTTGGTAGATAGTCAGGCTTCTCAGCCTTTTTCATTTATAGATGTCTGTACTCAGACATGATAGCTTCCGCTTGTGCTTTGATATGTATGCTCTGAATGTTGGGTCATGAGACCCCTGTTTGTAATATCTCGCTCCTTGGAGCCTAATGAATAAATACTTGAGTTGTAGAGTCATGTTGTGATGCCATGTTGTATTTGCACATATCGAGCATATTGTGTGTATGTTATTGAAATGCTTGGTATGTGTGGGATCTGACAACCTAGTTGTTTATCCTTGGTAGCCTCTCTTACCGGGAAATGTCTCCTGGTGTTTCCACTGAGCCATGGTAGCTTGCTACTGCTCCGGAACACTTAGGCTGGCCGGCATGTGTCCTTCGTCGTTCCTGTGTCTGTCCCTTCAGGGAAATGCCACGCGATGAATACCGGAGTCCTGTTAGCCCGCTACAGCCCGGTTCACCGGAGTCCTGCTAGCCAGTGCTACAGCCTGGATTCACTCGCTGATGACCGACACGTTCGATGCTGGGTCATGGATGCCTGTCCCTGTAAGTCTGTGCCACTTTGGGTTTACGACTAGCCATGTCAGCCCGGGCTCCTTATCATATGGATGCTAGCGACACTGTCATATACGTGTGCCAAAAGGCGCAAACGGTCCCGGGCTAAGGTAAGGCGACACCCGTGGGAATACCGTGCGTGAGGCCGCAAAGTGATATGAGGTGTTACATGCTAGATCGATGTGGCATTGAGTCGGGGTCCTGACAGCGTTGGTATCAGAGCTTGACTGCCTGTAGGATTACCAAGCCAAACTGGTCGAAGTTGAGTCTAGAAATTCTTTAGTTATATAAGGGAATTGATTGTGGGATGGAACATAAGTCTCTTTTACTCCTTATACCTTATGCCTTCTGATCTGAGTCATCATCTTCTCTTCTACGGGGGTTAAGGAACTAGGCTATCTCCTCTTTCTATCAGGATCACGTGTTACTAATCCGTAGACTTATAGATTGTTGGACTTAAGCCTCGTTTCAGTTCCGATTACTTCCATATGCTAACTGTTGATCTCGAGACCTTGATATTGTGCCTCTGAGTGGTTATGCCACCATTTTTGTGAATGTCTCAAATCTTTTCTGAGCATTTACAGCCGTTATGCTGTCCGAGTCATTCCAGGTTTCTAAATAGTCTGATGCATTTGCAAATCCTTTCCCTCTGGTTTCGATGTTCCTTTATGCCAGCTCAATCACACTAATTGTTTAGTTGAGGTATTCTACTGCCTCGACCTTTATGTTGGAGTTATTATTATGACCCTAGGTGTCTCAGGGAATCATCTAGTAGTCTAGCCATGTTTTGTGTTCCCAGTGTGATGATTCTGGCTGTCATTATCGAAAGCATCCCGTGATGCCACTTAGTAGTAGGTATTCTACTCCTGGGTTTTGAACCCGAGATTCACTCTACTTACCTCATGTTGATAGTGTTTGCTAGTTCCTTTAGTATATTAGTAACCTTTGCGATAGTCCTCGAGGTCCATGGTATATCGTTCTTCCAAATACCATGAACCATTATGGCAGAAGTTTGTTGGATCAAAAGATCACAACAGGCCCTCTATGAGTTCTCCATGCTATATTGTGACTCTGCCAGCTCAACCTTTCTGCATGGGTTATCCGGAAGAATTATGTTGAACTTTGTTCGGCATACCAACCCATGTATCCACAACTCAGAAAGTTATATGTTCCTTGAGTTGTCCCTCTTTAGTTGTCTACTGACCTTCGTCTATCAATTGATAGTCAAGAGTATGCGTGCGTTCGTTTATCGATGCCTATTACTCTTGTGGTCCGTCAAGCCATTCTATCGCGGAATGACTAGGAGAAACAAACTCCAGTACCTCTTCCATATCTAGGATTGGGTCAAAACAATTGTACTCCGCAGATCAAAATGCCAATCCAGCTTTTGCTCTGTTCTACCTTGGAGTATTACCATCTTTTATATCGGGATTGTTATAGGAATTGCACACCATCCTATGAACTCTTGGTACAGTGATACTTTTGCCATCATTGTTCATTCCTCGGTTCCTGTGTTATTGTAACCGGAATGCCGACAAATGAATCATGGCGTGTGAAATCAATACTGCTAGCAACTCTGTTGCTTGGTAGTTAAAGGATAATAATTTCATTCTTAGCGTGTTGGTTCTTGAATCATCATTCTAAGACTGATCGTGCTATCTAGTCCTTATTTCCGGTGCACCCTTCGATCAATGAGTTAGGATTGTGTCAAGTCCTCACTCATTTGATCATATCGTCTTGCCCTGAAAAGCAAGATTGTTCTCGATCTTAGTAACATATTGGTGGTTCATGATTTTCCGAATATCTTCTCGAAAGTATCACCAGGTTGTCACCTGACTGTTATGTTAAGCTCGTGATCAAGTTGGTTTATCCTGTAAACCACCCTTTCTCCAAGAATCCGTGTTGGATACCCCTGAGCTAGTTGGTTAAGCTATGCATCAACTTGGAGAGTTGGAAGATAGAAGCTTGTCCGATATAGTTCATTATAAGGGATGTCTTGTATGTGTGTTGAAGAAAGTTGATATTTTCATCGACTGAACCTCGTGATCAGTTAATGGACCTATCATTTTATCCAACCTTTGATTGGAGTATGGGCTATCATCGAATCAGACCAGAACCAACGATATTCGTAATGTTGTCTTACTCGTGGTTGATCCCTCGAGTATACACCATTATATCTTTTGGGTCTGACCCATGCTATCACTTGTTCACTTAACTATGGAATTCCTTTTAAAAGGAAACCCAGATGAATTGTTGTTGAGCCCATTGACAACATCCTTATCTCCTCCATGATTTTGTTGGACATTAAGCTAGTGTTGGAAACTTTTGAAAGCATTTTCTTCATGCTAGTTCATGAAGTATTTGTTTGATGAAAGGAGTGACTTCCTCTTATACACGTGCATTTGGTGAAAGTTGCCGCCGTGAATTTGAGAAAGTTAGTTTTGCTTCCTCTGGAATCATCCCAAGTCAGTCATGCATACGTGCGAAGTATTCTGTGGTCTGGAGATTTGCAACCTCCATTCTATATGTATATCCTAGCACACCAAGCCACTGATTGAGTTGTTCAAAGATAAAGGAGTCTGTCCAAGGTGAACTCTTTGGACTTCCATGCGTGGAGACTTCGATGTCATTAATGATGGTTCCCCCTCCTGAACTCGGTAGTGTTTTATTATAAGACTACTTTGTGGTCATGCTTGTCTTGGACAACATGTTCACATGTTTGTAGCAGAACCAGCTCATGTTTTGGAGCTTTCTATCATAGTTCATCTCCCGAGAATCCCGCAACGTCATCTCGTCGATTTGTGTTGCAAACTTTCATTTTTCTTCCTAGACTCGATGAGTCTGGAATATCCTGACACCAACCAGATCTGAATCTCAGGCAGATATGATGGTTTGGAACATTTCCCAAGAACTATAATATCGGTCCCTCGAAAACCGGTAAAGTGGATGTCGTCGCCAACACACCCAGCCGGAAGACCTGTTATTATAATATCTTGATTGAGGAAGTTGGCCACCTCCCCATAGGGATTTCGTAGGATTTACTCCCTAGTTGCCCCTATGGATTTTGAGATCCCGAAGTCCGACCTTTTTACTTGATGTTCTAGATATCAAACCATATCTATGAATGGGTTACACTAGCACATCAAGGAGAACATTAGAAGCGGAGTGCTAAATGTCTCTCGGTCGATCATCCAGATTTTATTTCCTTGGCCCCGCCAAGGGTGAAATCTAAGAAAGTGTTATCTTCCTTTGCATCTGCATCATCCATCATCATTCATCATGGTAGCAAGTTGTGTTGCCAGGATCCTTGACACGGATATTGGTAAAACCTTGATGATTGTGGAAATGCTCAAGTTCTTGAGAGCACGCACAAGCGCTACGTGATATCATCGGCACTAACTGGGATTCCTCTCAGTTTCCTCGGCAATGCTATGACCTTTTCAAACAGTGAATTCACTCTCTATTGTTGGGTTCTTCCCTAGTTACCAGAATCATTCCCAGCATTTGCATTTTGTTTCCAACTTGCACCGCCAATGTGCCATTCTACCATGGGTCTCTTCCATTTCCGGTGATAAGCAAAAATCATACATTGCGTTGTCTTCAACAAGGTAGTCCACATCATCCAAGTCTGAGTATGCCATTCTACCGACCCCCTCCAAACGATCGCTCGAGAATTGTCTTAGGCTGGTTTAAAGAGTTCAGTGATCTTTGAATCAAAGGTAATTCTTTTTGCCACTTAAGGGGATATTTCTACGAGTCACCTTCCCTAAGGTGCATCATTATGGTATCATGGCAACTCAACTCCTCGCTACGTGACAATCATTTACCACATTCTTGAGTCTGGAATTGTTGTCTACCTAGTGAACCTTTGTCATCTGCTTCACTCCAATTCCTATGGATGTGTACTTCGTCTCTCAGCTCGAGAGATGTTGTTATGTCTCATTCCGTGGGTTAATCCTGAGTTGTTCGACCTTCGAGAGGAACAATTCTTTTAGGGTCTTTCCTTTCCTCTCGTTGTCATGATAGTTGGAGTTCTCAAGGCAAGACTTCAAGACAATGATGGTGAATGAATCAACGTTCAATTGAAGTGCACCCTGGATCGTGAAGATTATACTAGTCTGCGTTACCCCTTCACCTTACCCTACGCTTGAATCTCGAGACGAGATTCTTGTTTAGTGGGGGTGAGTTGTCACATCCCTAGCTTCTCGTTTGCTCTGAGCTAGCTAGTCATGTGTTGCATCATGTTTAAATTTTGCCTAAAATTAAAATGGGGATGTTCAAACCCTAGCATTAAATCAACTCAACTAGGGTGAATTAAAATCTTTTCAATAAACCCAAAAGGTTCCTAAGAAAAGTTCATGATTTCTGGTTAAGGTGGAAACCTCTGCCAAAAATGATGAATATATTCTTAGGTCATTTTTGGATTTTTGAATTAAATCATATTGTATTTGACTTTGGGCATTTAAATACTATAAATAATTTAAATGTTCAAATAAATGTTGGAAATTGTTAAGGGTCACTGAAATAATTCAGAAAGCACCCATAATTGTTTCCAGGATTTTATTAAGTGATTTGGTATTTTAAATCAAATCAAAAACAAAATAACAGAAATAGAAAAGAAATAAAAGAGAGAGAGAGAAGGAAGTTACCTGGCGCCCACTTACCTGGCCCAGCACGGCCCAGCCCATCTCCACTCCCCCCCCCCTGTCGTCTTCCTCTGCCAGTAGGCAGAGGCGAGGCGTGGCGCGCGCCCGAGAGGCCTCGGCCACCTCCTGCTTCCCCTGGCCACCTCCTGCTTCCTCCTCGACGCCCCGGAGACGCCACGCACCTCCTTGCCTCTCTCCCTCACTCTCCCGCGTCCTCCTCCTCTCCCCTGGACCTCTCTCTCACTCGCCCGAACGGAGCCGCCGCCACCGACGAGCTCCCTCGCGGCCACCGCCACCCCCTAGCCTCGCCGATGCGCTCAAAGGCTCCGCCTCGACCCCCTCTTTCTCCCCACCGAGCCACAAGGTCCCGGACACGCTGCAACGCCGCCACCATCGCCGTTTCCATCGCCAGCCGCCGAGGATCTTCACCGTCGATTCGCCGCCGTCTCCGCTTCCCCGAGCTCGTCATCTACCCCATCCGAACCACCATGAGCTCCTGCACGTTTTGCCCCTAACCCCGTGGCTTGCCGCTCGTCGTAGCTGCCATTTCATAGCTGGCCGTAGCACGCCGCCGCCTGAGCTCGTCGCCGGCGTAGCTCCGGTGACCATTTGGTCACCCTGGCATGCCTAACTCGCTCCCCGCACCGCGTAGCGCCCCGCTAGCCGCTCACCTCGCTCGTTTGCGCACCGTAGCACTAACTCGCCCCAACCCCGAGCTCTGGCCGCCGCCTCGGGCTCCACTCCGGCGAACCCCGGCCACCCCCGCACCTCCCGTTGGTCCCACTAGATGCGCACGGGCACGGGCTACCTCCTGGTGCCCTTGGCGCGTCGATCCGATGCCCCTAGCGCAAGTCCGGCGTCCCCCGCCATGCTCTGTGGTCGTCGCCGGCTAAACTCCGGCGAGAGCTGACGTGGCCGGTCATTAGGGCCTAACCACCCCGCTAACCCAGGCCTAGAGCCACTGACATGTGGGCCCTAGTGCCCCTAATCTTTAATTAAACTAAACTAACCCCCCTGTCTAACCTGTGTCACTGACGTGTGGCCCCCACACGTCAGGTTTGACCTGGACCTGGCCGTTGACTCGCTGACGTCATGCTGGCTTCAGGCTGACGCAGTTAAATCATTTTCTGGATTTATTAATATTCAGGAAATTCCAGATAATGCCTAAAACTTCTAAAAATCATAGAAATTCAACCGTAACTCCAAATTAAATAATTTATATATGAAAAATTATCAGAAAAATTCAAGGAATCCATCTGTACCATTT